>NC_052334.1:11745669-11805669 GCF_016432855.1 Salvelinus namaycush | reverse complement strand
ACAGAGAGAGAGAGAGAGAGAGAGAGAGAGAGAGAGAGAGAGAGAGAGAGACAGACAGACAGACAGACAGACAGACAGACAGACAGACAGACAGACAGACAGACAGACAGACAGACAGACAGACAGAGAGACAGAGAGACAGAGAGACAGAGAGACAGAGAGACAGAGACAGAGACACACAGAGAGAGAGAGAGACAAAGAGAGAGACAGAGCAAGAGACAGAGCAAGAGACAGAGAGACACACACACAGAGAGAGAGAGAGAGAGAGAGAGAGACAATACTGTATATAGATATAATATGACATTTGAAATGTCTTCATTCTTTTGGAACTGCTGTGAGTATAATGTTTACTGTTCATTTTTATTGTTAATTTCACTTTTGTTTATTATCTACTTCACTTGCTTCACTTGAGAGAGAGAGAGAGAGAGAGAGAGAGAGAGAGAGAGAGAGAGAGAGAGAGAGAGAGAGAGAGAGAGAGAGAGAGAGAGAGAGAGACGCTCTCAAGAGAAGACAGGCTATGTGCTCACTGTCCACAAAATGAGGTGGAAACTGAGCTGCACTTTCTAATCTCCTGCCCAATGTATGACCATATTAGAGACACATATTTCCCTCAGATTACACAGATCCACAAAGAATTCGAAAACAAATCCAATTTTGATAAACTCCCATATCTACTGGGTGAAATTCCACAGTGTGCCATCACAGCAGCAAGATTTGTGACCTGTTGTCACAAGAAAAGGGCAACCAGTGAAGAACAAACAGCATTGTAAATACAACCCATATTTATGCCTATTTATTTTAACCTGTGTGCTTTAACCATTCGTACATTGCTACAACACTGTATATATATAATATGACATTTGTAATGTCTTTATTGTTTTGAAACTTCTGTATGTGTAATGTTTACTGTTAATTTGTATTGTTTGTTTCACTTTTGTGTATTGCTACCTCACTTGCTTTGGCAATGTTAACACATGTTTCCCATGCCAATAAAGCCCCTTGAATTGAATTGAATTGAATTGAGAGAGAGAGAAAGATCCACCCACCCTCTACCCCCTGACTCTGTCACACACCAGACATTTGTCCTTCATTGGCAGCTGAGTCCTTTCATCATGCTTCATCAAAGTAACCCATATTTAAATAATATATCTAATGTAAAAATATTACATGTCAGTGATATAAATGCTATTATTTAGTGTGGCGAGAGATTTCTTACACCCACCACCCCAGTCGATCAACCTATTGCGGTTAATGACCTTAACACACAAGGCTCCCTCTAGGTTACAGGTAAAAACATGCACCTTAACACACAGGGCTCCCTCTAGGTTACAGGTAAAAACATGCACCTTAACACACAGGGCTCCCTCTAGGTTACAGGTAAAAACATGCACCTTAACACACAGGGCTCCCTCTAGGTTACAGGTAAAAACATGCACCTTAACACACAGGGCTCCCTCTAGGTTACAGGTAAAAATATGCACCTTAACACACAGGGCTCCCTCTAGGTTACAAGTAAAAACATGCACCTTAACACACGGGGCTCCCTCTAGGTTACAGGTAAAAACATATACCTTAACACACAGGGCTCCCTCTAGGTTACAGGTAAAAACATGCACCTTAACACACAGGGCTCCCTCTAGGTTACAGGTAAAAACATGCACCTTAACACACAGGGCTCCCTCTAGGTTACAG
Source organism: Salvelinus namaycush (assembly GCF_016432855.1). Lineage (NCBI taxonomy): Eukaryota > Metazoa > Chordata > Actinopteri > Salmoniformes > Salmonidae > Salvelinus > Salvelinus namaycush. Next base: position 11,803,977 of record NC_052334.1, on the reverse strand, counting down.
GTAAAAACATGCACCTTAACACACAGGGCTCCCTCTAGGTTACAGGTAAAAACATGCACCTTAACACACAGGGCTCCCTCTAGGTTACAGGTAAAAACATGCACCTTAACACACAGGGCTCCCTCTAGGTTACAGGTAAAAACATGCACCTTAACACACAGGGCTCCCTCTAGGTTACAGGTAAAAACATGCACCTTAACACACAGGGCTCCCTCTAGGTTACAGGTAAAAACATGCACCTTAACACACAGGGCTCCCTCTAGGTTACAAGTAAAACATGCACCTTAACACACAGGGCTCCCTCTAGGTTACAAGTAAAACATGCACCTTAACACACGGGGCTCCCTCTAGGTTACAGGTAAAAACATATACCTTAACACACAGGGCTCCCTCTAGGTTACAGGTAAAAACATGCACCTTAACACACGGGGCTCCCTCTAGGTTACAGGTAAAAACATGCACCCTAACCCACAGGGCTCCCTCTAGGTTACAGGTAAAAACATGCACCTTAACACACAGGGCTCCCTCTAGGTTACAGGTAAAAACATGCACCTTAACACACAGGGCTCCCTCTAGGTTACAGGTAAAAACATGCACCTTAACACACAGGGCTCCCTCTAGGTTACAGGTAAAAACATGCACCTTAACACACAGGGCTCCCTCTAGGTCACAGGTAAAAACATGCACCTTAACACACAGGGCTCCCTCTAGGTTACAGGTAAAAACATGCACCCTAACACACAGGGCTCCCTCTAGGTCACAGGTAAAAACATGCACCTTAACACATAGGGCTCCCTCTCGGTTACAGGTAAAAACATGCACCTTAACACACAGGGCTACCTCTAGGTTACAGGTAAAAACATGCACCTTATCACACAGGGCTCCCTCTAGGTTACAGGTAAAAACATGCACCTTAACACACAGGGCTCCCTCTAGGTTACAGGTAAAAACATGCACCTTAACACACAGGGCTCCCTCTAGGTTACAGGTAAAAACATGCACCTTAACACACAGGGCTCCCTCTAGGTCACAGGTAAACACATGCACCTTAACACACAGGGCTCCCTCTAGGTTACAGGTAAAAACATGCACCCTAACACACAGGGCTCCCTCTAGGTTACAGGTAAAAACAAGCACCTTAACACACAGGGCTCCCTCTAGGTTACAGGTAAAAACATGCACCCTAACACACAGGGCTCCCTCTAGGTTACAGGTAAAAACAAGCACCTTAACACACAGGGCTCTCTCTAGGTTACAGGTAAAAACATGCACCTTAACACACAGGGCTCCCTCTAGATTACAGGTAAAAACAAGCACCTTAACACACAAGGCTCCCTCTAGGTTACAGGTAAAAACATGCACCCTAACACACAGGGCTCCCTCTAGATTACAGGTAAAAACAAGCACCTTAACACACAGGGCTCCCTCTAGGTTACAGGTAAAAACATGCACCTTAACACACAGGGCTCCCTCTAGGTTACAGGTAAAAACATGCACCTTAACACACAGGGCTCCCTCTAGATTACAGGTAAAAACAAGCACTTTAACACACAGGGCCCCCTCTAGGTTACAGGTAAAAACATGCACCCTAACACACAGGGCTCCCTCTAGGTTACAGGTAAAAACATGCACCTTAACACACAGGGCTCCCTCTAGATTACAGGTAAAAACAAGCACTTTAACACACAGGGCTCCCTCTAGATTACAGGTAAAAATATGCACCTTAACACACAGGGCTCCCTCTAGGTTACAAGTAAAAACATGCACCTTAACACACAGGGCTCCCTCTAGGTTACAGGTAAAAACATGCACCTTAACACACAGGGCTCCCTCTAGATTACAGGTAAAAACAAGCACCTTAACACACAGGGCTCCCTCTAGATTACAGGTAAAAACAAGCACCTTAACACACAGGGCTCCCTCTAGGTTACAGGTAAAAACATGCACCTTAACACACAGGGCTCCCTCTAGATTACAGGTAAAAACATGCACCTTAACACACAGGGCTCCCTCTAGATTACAGGTAAAAACAAGCACCTTAACACACAGGGCTCCCTCTAGGTTACAGGTAAAAATATGCACCTTAACACACATGGCTCCCTCTAGATTACAGGTAAAAACAAGCACCTTAACACACAGGGCTCCCTCTAGATTACAGGTAAAAACAAGCACCTTAACACACAGGGCTCTCTCTAGGTTACAGGTAAAAACATGCACCTTAACACACAGGGCTCCCTCTAGATTACAGGTAAAAACAAGCACCTTAACACACAGGGCTCCCTCTAGATTACAGGTAAAAACATGCACCTTAACACACGGGGCTCCCTCTAGATTACAGGTAAAAACATGCACCTTAACACACAGGGCTCCCTCTAGGTTACAGGTAAAAACATGCACCTTAACACACAGGGCTCCCTCTAGGTTACAGGTAAAAACATGCACCTTAACACACAGGGCTCCCTCTAGGTTACAGGTAAAAACAAGCACCTTAACACACAGGGCTCCCTCTAGATTACAGGTAAAAACATGCACCTTAACACACAGGGCTCCCTCTAGGTTACAGGTAAAAACATGCACCTTAACACACAGGGCTCCCTCTAGGTTACAGGTAAAAACATGCACCTTAACACACAGGGCTCCCTCTAGGTTACAGGTAAAAACATGCACCTTAACACACAGGGCTCCCTCTAGATTACAGGTAAAAACATGCACCTTAACACACAGGGCTCCCTCTAGGTTACAGGTAAAAACATGCACCTTAACACACAGGGCTCCCTCTAGATTACAGGTAAAAACATGCACCTTAACACACGGGGCTCCCTCTAGGTTACAGGTAAAAACATGCACCTTAACACACAGGGCTCCCTCTAGATTACAGGTAAAAACATGCACCTTAACACACAGGGCTCCCTCTAGATTACAGGTAAAAACATGCACCTTAACACACGGGGCTCCCTCTAGGTTACAGGTAAAAACATGCACCCTAACCCACAGGGCTCCCTCTAGGTTACAGGTAAAAACATGCACCCTAACCCAGCCTTCTATAGCTACACACACCTTCCATCAACATAGTCCCTGTGGGTCTGTCTATCTGTTTTGGCAGCATGACTATGGAGCTACTGTAGCTACTGTGAATAGTTCCCATTTGTTACAAGTGAAAAAATACATTTTTAAAAATTATCCACGGCAGCAATTGCACCCAATGTCCTCTGTAACATCTGAGTGTGAGTGATGTGACACAGGGGTAGAGGGGACGGAGAAAAAAGCAAAGGGCTTCCTTCCACCACGAAGACAGCGGCAGCTGCCAACCTCTGCTGATCTCCGCATATTAAATCAGTTAATTGATTATCTGGGTTGACAAAACTCATCGTAAACGTATTCAATGTATTTTGGCCTGAAAAGAAAAAGGCCACAGAAGACTTGTTTGAATGCAGCCCCGTTCCCAGGTCAACTGGTTCAGTCAAAGAAGCGTGCAGCACAAAGCAGCCATGGTAGTGGCTAGCTGGGGACCAGGACACAATGAGAGGGAACTGCCTGAGCTCCCCAGAGCTCTTAACCCGGCCCCATTCTCACACACACAGGGCAGGATTAATCCTGTGTCACATGACTAGGTCCAGACAGGAGGCAGGCACAGTGCCGGGGGACATTTACACTCACTCTGTCAGATTAAACAGCAACCCAACCCAGCGCAGTGCTGCTAGGGCTGTCACTGTTCCTACTGCTCTGACAGGCATGCCTCCTGGTAATAGACGTGTAGGACACAGGTGCACTTCTCAACCAGACAAATGGGTCATAGCTGAATATATTTTATTTATCATCGTAATAACTGTTATTGTCATGTACTTTTCTATTACTACATAGACTGTGTAAGTAAATACATGCTGAAACAGGGCTGTAAAAACAAAAACAGTGTTACCATTTTACACATTTCTTAAATAAAGTGGTTACACATTCTTTAATATATATTCTTTTTATTTGACATTTTTCGTGATATCCAATTGGTAGTTACAGTCTTGTCCAATCGCTGCAACTCCCCTACGGACTCAGGAGAGGCGAAGGTCGAGAGTCATGCGTCCTCCGAAACAGGACCCTGCCAAGCCACACTGCTTCCTGACACACTGCTCGCTTAACCCAGAAGCCAGCCGCACCAATGTGTCGGAAGAAACACTGTCCAGCTGGTGACCAAAGTCAGCTTGCCTGGGACAAGGAAATCCCGGCCGGCCAAACCCTTCCCTAACCCGGACGAAGCTGGGCCAATTGTGCCCCACCTTATGGATCTCCTGGTCACAGCTGGTTGTGACACAGCATGGGATCGAACCCGGGTCTGTAGTGACGCCTCAAGTAGTGATGGCGGCGCCACTCGGGAGGCCTGATTATACATTCTACTGTATAAGTGTTTGAACAGTTTCGACTGTTGTCATTGCAAAATTGTCATTGCAATATTTTGAGTTATGTAGAATTGTAAGGGAGAAAATATCAAAGGGACCGCTAGTGCTTCTTATTGAGTCTGGCTTTTGATTAGGCAGAGCCATAGTCGCTCAGAGTAATGAGCACTGGTTAGGCCCTGAGTGGCAAGACAGGCAGGTAGTGTAGAGCAGAGAGGAGCTCATCAAACCATCCTCTTTATTAAGCACTATCAAACCCACTCTAATCTGTCGAAAATTAGCCGCTGTGCTCAACAAGTAATGACTGCCTTGCATTCATTATTAGTTCATTTTCTCCAAATCAATCACCGGCCGTGCAGGCTTTTTCTAAATGTCATCCTAAAACTTTTCACAATCAATTAAGCAGAAGATTAATGGGGACAATTTGCCAGGAACAAGTCCTTCTTTGAAAAGGCCACGCCTCGACAGACTTCCAGCCTGCTATTGATGTTAATTATATATTTCCGCTTTCTTGTCAGACACTTAACCTGTCGCAGGGAAAGTGTTTGCTTATCGTGAGAGGGGGCTACTGCCGTGACGCTGCGTCACAGTAACATGGACATCCCAGTTCAGTGACGTTTTGAAACGAAGGCTAGTCAGTGGGTGACCGTTGAGAGTTTCAATTCAATCCAATACAACTTTATTCATACCCTCAGATGCAATAAAAAAATGCATAGCCAGATTACAAATATCAACATCCTACATATACAGTATCACAGACATCAGTTGCCGTTTCTGTCATTTAAATCAATATTGAAATGAAGGTTGTTCGATGCATTTATTTACCATACGGGAAACATCTTCCTCCCTCCTCTTTCTTTCAAACTCACTAAACCTGGGGATCTTAGGTAAATGCAGGAAGACGTCCCTTTCAGTTCAGTCCATGTTTAATAGGGAACAGACCTGCTGCATATGGCTGTCACTGTGTACTCAGGGGACTACAGGTGACAACGTCTCTGCTGCAACCTCTTTTTATTTGTGTTCACTTCCTGCATGAGAACCCACTATTCACTATATGAGGCTGGGAGGGAGCAACACACTGGATAGGACACGTGACCTGAAGGACATTTTTTATATATATTTTATCAATAAACTTAAGCAATATAATGAGCTACTGCAATTTCTGTGTGCCTATTTGAAAAAAATGCCTTGAATAACATGATATGGATATTGTGGCAATCCAGGTTAAAATGTAGATTACAAGAAAAACTAACTAGCTAGATGATCTACAACTCCTGACAGTCAGCATGGTTACCAGCTTACACTTTTTATATCAGCTGTAGTATCAAATTATGTTTCTTGCTTTACTGATTCAAAGCAAACCTTTGGGCTTACAGTTGAAGTCGGAAGTTTACATAAGCCTTAACCAAATACATTTAAACTCAGTTTTTCACAATTCCCGACATGTAATCCGAGTAAGAATTCCCTGTCTTAGGTCAGTTAGGATCACCACTTTATTGTAAGAACGTGAAATGTCAGAATAATAGTAGAGAGAATGATTTATTTCAGCTTTAGTTTCTTTCATCACATTCCCAGTGGGTCAGAAGTTTACATACACTCAATTAGTATTTGGTAGCATTGCCTTTAAATTGTTTAACTTGGGTCAAACGTTTCGGGTAGCCTTCCACAAGCTTCCCACAATAAGTTGGGTGAATTTTGGCCCATTCCTCCTGACAGAGCTAGTGTAACTGAGTCAGGTTGGTAGGCCTCCTTGCTCGCACACGCTTTTTCAGTTCTGACCACAAATTTTCTATAGGATTGAGGTCAGGGCTTTGTGATGGCCACTCTAATACCTTGACTTTGTTGTCCTTAAGCCATTTTGCCACAACTTTGAAAGTATGCTTGGGGTCATTGTCCATTTGGAAGACCCATTTCCGACCAAGCTTTAACTTCCTGACTGATGTCTTGAGATGTTGCTTCAATATATCCAAATAATTTTCCTGCCTCATGATGCCATCTATTTTGGGAAGTGCACCAGTCTCTCCTGCAGCAAAGCACCCCCACAACATGATGCTGCCACCCCTGTGCTTCACGGTTGGGATGGTGTTCTTCGGCTTGCAAGCCTCCCCCTTTTTCCTCCAAACATAACAATGGTCATTATGGCCAAACAGTTCTATTTTTGTTTCATCAGACCAGAGGACATTTCTCCAAAAAGTACGATATTTGTCCCCATGTGCAGTTGCAAACCGAAGTCTGGCTTTTTTATGGTGGTTTTGCAGCAGTGGCTTCTTCCTTGCTGAGCGGCCTTTCAGGTTATGTCGATATAGGACTCGTTTTACTGTGGATGTAGATAATTTTGTACCTGTTTCCTCCAGCATCTTCACAAGGTCCTTTGCTGTTGTTCTGGGATTCATTTGCAATTTTTGCACCAAAGTACGTTCATCTCTAGGAGACAGAACGCGCCTCCTTCCTGCGTGGTATGATGGCTGCGTGGACCCATGGTGTTTATACTTGCGTACTATTGTTTGTACAGATGAACGTGGTACCTTCAGGCATTTGGAAATTGCTCCCAAGGATGAACCAGACTTGTGGAGGTCTACAATTTTTTTTCTGAGGTCTTGGCTGATTTCTTTTGGTTTTCCAATGATGTCAAGCAAAGAGGCACTGAGTTTGAAGGTAGGCCTTGAAATACATCCACAGGTACACCTCCAATTGACTCAAATGATGTCAATTAGCTTATCAGAAGCTTCTAAAGCCATGACATAATTTTCTGGAATTTTCCAAGCTGTTTAAAGGCACAGTCAACTTAGTGTATGTAAACTTGTGACCCACTGGAATTGTGATACAGTGAATTATAAGTGAAATAATCTGTCTTTAAACAATTGTTGGAAAAATCACTTGTGTCATGCACAAAGTAGATGTCCTAACCGACTTGCCAAAACTATAGTTTGTTAACAAGAAATTTATGAAGTGGTTGAAAAACTAGTTCTAATGACTCCAACCTAAGTGTATGTAAACTTCTGACTTCAACTGTATGTACAGAGATAAGCAGCACTAACAATCAGCAGTAAAAAGATAAATGCAAAATACCCTCAGGACTAACAGGGTTAACCATGATCCTAGTTTCCTCATTCCATTTAACAATTCAACTTTACTGCAATAAAAACATAGTTCTACATTACATGAAATAAGGTACAGGCCTAGATTACATAAGAAACTAGAATGTGAATATATCATTACTGAGTATTAAGTATATCATAAATATTAAGGATTTTCCAACATTTCTGTATGCTATAAAATATTGTATGTTCAAGAAATGCTAAAAGTTCAAAACTGTATCCTGTGTGTCTCAGTTGGTATTGTAAGAGCATGGCGCCAGCAATGCCAAGGTTGTTGGATCAATTTCCAAAGGGATCACATACACATACTATAAATGGACTGTTTTCACTCCTGTACTGTATGTCACTTTGGATAAAAGCTTTTCCTTAGTGTCAGTTTCTTTGAATCATTTTGTTGGTCCATGAAGAAAAGAAAGATATCAACAGATGTCAGTAATAAACCATGTGAATAGTATGCGGAGTTGAGTTACTATGCTGCTAGGGTTTTCTAAAGTCCCTGGCTTTCCACAAATCAGGAGGGAATATGCAGAACATCTGGAAATCCTCCAACCATAGGAAATCACCAGAATATTGTAACCCTAGTAACTGTACTATAGAGTTAATAGCAGGTCTGTTAGATGGGGTGATGGTGCCTGTGGGACAGGACAGGTGTGTTCTCATCTCATCCTACCTGCAATATGTGGCTCCCGAGGTGTGGCTCGAAGATCTCTGAGGCTACCGCACTGGGAGTCCTCCTTCGCTGATCTCCTATAGCTGCACACACACAATTAAACAGAACAGACAGAGCCACGGTGAGACAGACAGACTGGGCAGGCATGAGACACACACACACACACACACACACACACACACACACACACACACACACACACACACACTGGGTGGTCAGAGGTAAGACTGACTGGGTTTGTATGCACATATATCACTGTGTAATACATAAAAGTAGCTAGAGAGGCAAGCAACAGATATAGTATATATCTACAGTGAAGTACACACGCAAATACATTGTGAAAAATGTTGCTAGGGTAGTGAGAACCAATAGCAAACAGCTAAACAGCTGTAATGATAAAACAGCTGACATCATCGATCTCAAGCATTCACTATGATAACTCTATAGTAATAAGTACTGTAGCAATGCTAACCAAAGGGCTCAACTCAAACAGTACAAGGCTATTATCAAGTGCAACCAGCTTGCATATTCAATGATTCGCTGACTGGTACAAAGTCTTATTTCTAAATGAGGGATTACATCATTCCATTGATTCAGCCTCAGAGCAGACGAACCAGAAGACTGTGCCCTTAGGGCATTATTTCAAGACTCCCAGCTTAAAAAGTAGGGAGATGCACCGTGCTACCCGTTACTGCTAAAAAATGGCCTGCGGTACATTCAAACTTAACAGTCCCTTGTCCCACCAGAGCTCATTATGGGAAATTTTATAACAAAGTGCTCTGTACTTAATTTTCAGAGCTTAGCCAGGCGTTGGGTTAATGTTGCTGAATTAAGGGCAATTAATGATGTAATATAAACATTGAAAGGCCATTAAAGACTCTCAAAGAGCAGGAGCAAACAGGCCTCCTCGGGGAAGAAGCCAGGGGAGCTGGTTAGAGTCAGAGGCCAGGTCCCGGGTGGATGTGAGGGGGGCACAGATTGCACAATGAGGGGCCTCTGTCCTTCACTGCATTCCGTGTTCTACGCCAGACATGGTAATCACACTTCTCCCCCTCCAGTTATGCTGTAAGCATTTATCCCTTTCCCCTCCCTGAGGAGTGGGGCCAATGCCAAACAACATGCACTGGATACATACACACACACAAATAATCATACAGGCATGCACACACACATACTGTACTCTGGCACGGTAGGGGAGGATACAAACAAGACATGAAGCATTGGCAGGCAGAACAACCAGTTCCAGAATCCGGACACACACACACACACACACACACACATACACATACACATACACACACACACACACACACACACACACACACACACACACACACACACACACACACACACACACACACACACACACACACACACACACACACAGTGACCCAGCATAGATCCACTACCCAGCACTCACACACCCGGCCATCCGTTGGTTCAAACAGGCAGTTCATGTAGAACAGAGCAGAAATATCACAGATCAAAGCACACTTGACCAACTTCAATTATCATCTTTATATCCTGGCCGACAGAGTGGAGGAAATCATTATTTATCCTCTACAATGGTCCTCATCATTACACAGTTAGACTGGGCTCTCTCCCTAGCTAAAAGAGCCCTGGCAAATAAGTGACAGATTGCTCTTGGGGATCTTTTGAAAACTGGAAACTATACGTGGTTAATATTTTATAATATAGATGTAAAAATGTTAAACTGGAACCATTGGGGGAGGACTGCGGCCACCTTGAAGCCCCTCTTCCTGCCAACAGCTCCTTCACAGTTCTTAATAACACACACACATTAGCAATTCAGAGCAGCGCCTTGGGTGCAGATGGCCAATCAACTTCCGACTACTGTGTCTGACTGTCCCTGTCTCGCACACACTCTACACACACACACACACACACACACACACACACACACACACACACACACACACACACACACACACACACACACACACACACACACACACACACACACACACACACACACACACACACACACACCAGGAGGCCAATTATTGTGGGGGCAATCTAGTCTAAATTTGGCTCAATCCACACAGTAGACTGATTAATAAAGGTATACAACAGCTGGAGACAGTGATTCCATTACGTTAGCGGCTAAAACCAGCCCATTCGATTTTTCCGGTTCATAAATGCAGCTTAACAAGGTCAATTTTGACATTACTTTCCCCCGTTTCAATATTTTAAGAGATACTTCGGGATTTGGCAATGATGCCCTTTATTTACTTCTCCAGAGGCAGACAAACCCATGGATAACATGTGTATGTCTCTGCATCCAGTATGAAGGAAGTTAGAGGAATTTTGTGAGCCAATGCTAACTAGCATTAGCACAATGACTTGATGTCTATGGTATCTCCTAGCATGCTAGCAGTTACCAACTCTAGTTAGCAATTGCGCTTAATGCTAGTTTGCAACTTCCTTCAAACTGCAAGCAGAGACATACAAATGGTATCCTCAAGTTCATCTGACTCTGGGGAAGTAGACAAAGGGCTTCATTGCCAAAATCCTGAAGGAAAGGGAAAGGGAGATACCTAGTCAGTTGTACAACTGAATGCATTCAACTGAAATGTGTCTTCCGCATTTAACCTAAGGGTAGTGTGACTGTAAAAACATCACTTTAACACCTATGCTAATGTACTTCTGTTTAAATTGGGGGCTTTTTCTTTGTAAGGGCTGATTAATAAGTATTAAGTATATCACCACTATATGCATACACTATTCACACACCACAGGAAGAACATTATGAAAAATTGTATTCAAATTATGCTGAGACAATAAGTAATGCATAGCATAGTTTAACCTTTGCTTGACAAATCTCTGCTCTATCATTTGTTGCAATAGAAAACAAACAAAATCTGATAGACTTAGCACTAGCTACATATAACAAGAACTGACATTGCTACTGAAAGTTATTAAACGTTCTCTCTAGCGGAATGACAAAAACAGTATTAACTCAGAATCCAAATTCAAACTAACTGTGTGTGCATGCAAATCAGGGTGAAAACGTTCCTTAAATTTAAACTAATGCAGCTTTATGATGTGAAAAAATCTGTTTCTATTCACCACTCTCAATGTTTAATGTCGGCTGTGTACCATGTCACAAACAGCTTTTGGTTTCAAGATTGCTATTTACTACAATTTGATTCTCAGTACAGTGGCAATATCTGAACCGCAGTGCTATTTGAAAGTCAAATCAAATGAAATGTTACTTGTCACATGCGATGAATACAACACCTTACCGTGAAATGCTTACTTACAAGCCCTTAACCAACAATGCAGTTCAAGAAATAGAGTTAAGAAAATATTTACTAAATATACTAAAGTTAAAAAAAATTATACAATCAAAAAGTAATACAAGAAAATTACATAACAATAATGAGTCAATGTAAATAGTCCAGGTGGCCACTTGATTAATTGTTCAGCAGTCTTATGGCTTGGGGGTAGAAGCTGTTAAGGAGCCTTTTGGTCCTAGACTTGGCGTTCCAGTATCATTTGCCATGCGGTAGCAGAGAGAACATTCTATGACTTGGGTGACTGGAGTCTTTGACAATATTTTGGGCCTTCCTCTGACACCGCCTAGTATATAGGTCCTGGATGTCAGGAAGCTTGGCCCCAGTGATGTACTGGGCCATACGCACTACACACCGTAGCGCCTTACGGTCAGATACCGAGCAGTAGCCATACCAGGCGATGATGCAACCGGTCAGAATGCACTTGATGGTGCAGCTGTAGAACTTTTTGAGGATCTGGGGACCCATGCCAAATCTTTTCGGTCTCCTGAGGGGGAAAATGTGGTGTCATGCCCTCTTCACAACTGTCTTGGTGTGTTTGGACCATGATAGTTCGTTGGTGATGTGGACACCAAGGAACTTGAAACTCTCGACCCGCTCCACTACAGCCCTGTCGATGTTAATGGGGGCCTGTTTGGCCCTCCTTTTCCTGTAGTCCACAATCAGCTCCTTCGTCTTGCTCACATTGAGGGAGAGGTTGTTGTCTTGGCACCTCACTGCCAGGTCTCTTAACTCCCTATAGGCTTTCTCATCGTTGTCGGTGATCAGGCCTACCTCTGTTGTGTCATCAGCAAATTCAATGATGGTGTTGGAGTTGTGCTTGGCCACACAGTCATGGGTGAACAGGGAGCACAGGAGGGTACTAAGCTCGCATCCCTGAGGGGCCCCAGTGTTGAGGATCAGCGTGGCAGATGTGTTGTTGCCTACCTTTACCACCTGGGGGCGGCCCATCAGGAAGTCCAGGATCCAGTTGCAGAGGGAGGTGTTTAATCCCAAGGTCCTTAAGTTAGTGATGCGCTTGGTAGGTACTATGCTGTTGAACGCTGATCTGTAGTCAATGAACAGCAATCTCACGTAGGTGTTACTTTTGTCCAGGTGGGAAAGCGCAGTGTGGAGTGCGATTGAGAGCACAGTTGGTTAGGAGCCCGTAAAACGGCAGCCATCCCCGCCGGCGCCATTATCACAAGTCAATTTAACTTTCAGTTTTATAAGTCAACATTAGTGCTATTGTTAATTTATTTATCATTTAATAGAAAATTGCAACAGGGCCCCGGACTGTCATTTCAAATCTGCAGTAATTTATTGGGAAGCTTAGCATTCCTTATTCCCTAGTTTCTACATTAGAGCAGGGCTAAATGGCATCTCCGGCTCCACCAAAGACTCTGGGGCAGGTACTGCTCCACAAATTGCCAATTCAATTAACAGAGTGTAAATGCTCAACTGGCAGCTGGCACAGAGGACAGCCATTTTGGCTCTTGTCAGGCCTAATTCATCAGGCTGTCAAAAGCCTCACTGTGGGGATCCATCCTGTGGTGTGGAAACTGTGGACACTGTGTGTCAAATGCAAACTACACACACAATGGGCCCAAAACTGATCTTCTAGTGAGTCTCTCTCTCTCTCTCTCTTAGTCTCTCTCTCTCTCAGACTCTCTCTCTCTCAGACTCTCTCTCTCTTAGTCTCTCTATACTTTGCCATGGCCACCAGTGTGTTTTATTCAGCCAGGATGATCCCATAGTTACGTCTAGACTAACAAAAGGGGGAATTTCCTTCGGTCCGCTAGCTGTGGCTAGTGAATTACCTCAGTGTCCTCAGAATAACAATGCCATTCTTATACTGTCTCCCCCATATCAACTGCCAACAACCTTGGAAACAGCAGTCACTATGGATCCAGTCACACGATTCACCTGCTTTATTCACTTCCACCTCAATGTGCTGAATGTTATAATAAGAACAGCATGTTTTGTACTAATTTTGGAAGATTAAGCATTTGTTTAAATATTTACACAAACAATTTTTGGGAGATCTTACAGTGCTGTGAAAAAGTATTTGCCCCCTTTCAAATCTTCTCTATACTGAATCCTATCGGATCTTCAACCAAAACCTAATATTAGATAAAGGGAACTCTGAGTGAACAAATAACACCACAATTACATACTTATTTCATTGATTTCATAAACAAAGTTATGCAACACCCAATGTGTGAAAAAGTAATTGCACTCAATAACCTGTTGTGCCACCTTACGCTGCAATGACTCCAACCAACCTAATGCTTCCTGTAGTTGTTGATCAGTCCCTCACATCGCAGTGAAGGAATTTCGGTTCACTCTTGCATGCAGAACTGATTTAACTCAGCGACATTTGTTGGTTTTCAAGCATGTACAGCTCGATTCAGGTCCTGCAACTACATCTCAATTGGGATTAGTTCTGGACCTTGACTAGGCCATTCCAAAACTTCAAATGTGTTGCTTTTTAGCCATTTTCATGTAGACTTGATGTGTTTTGGATCATTATCTTGCTGCATGACCCAACTGCACATCAGCTTCAGCTCACAGACGGATAGCCTGACATTCTACAGTAGAATTCTCTGATACAGTCGTTCAGGTCCTGAGGCAGCAAAGCATCCTCAAACCATCACACTACCACCACCATGCTTGACCGTTGATGTAAAGTTCTTACTGTGGAATGTAGTATTTGGTTTTTGCCAGGCATAATGGGACCCTTTTTTGCCAAAAAGCACCTGGAAGCACCTGGATGATCATCAAGACTCTTGGAAGAATATTCTATGGACAGATGATGTAGGAGTAAAATGAGACACATGGATGGCATGTGGAGGCATAGGACAGCTGAACATTGAAGTGGCAGACCACATGAAGAGAAGAGACACATAGTCTGCTGATTTCACTAAGTGCATACATACCAGAGAAATAGGCTCTTAGGGAAACTGGACACTAGACACATAGTCTGCTGATTCCACTAAGTACAGACATACCAGAGGAATATACGCTTAGGGTAATGATAGAAGAGACACATAGTCTGCCAATTCCAATAAGGACACATACCAGAGAACATGCTGGGGCACTGAGTTAAATACAGGGTTGAGTCATAGGCCTATAGGATAGATGGACATATATTATTTTTAAGACAAGCACGGGTCTGGCCACTATTATAATTTAACTGAAAGCAGATAATGGGCGTTAGTAGGCGTGAACAAGCAGGAAGCCTGAACTAAAAAGATAATGATGGCAGGAAGAATTAGGGGAAGTATGCTTATTTGCATATGGGGTGGACCCATATGCTATTTGTGTATAAATGTTGGAGCCGGGGCTGGGAAGCGGTGTGTGTTCCGCGGGACATTCCAGCTGGCTATACAATTGTATTAAAAAGCATGTTTGATTTCACAAGTTCTTGTAAGAGTTATATTTGAATTGATTTTCCACGACAGAATTTGGCGAGCTAGCCAGGAGGGACAGGGACTGAGGAATGGCGTTCAGGGCTGGAGATAGTTTCTTTGGACAATCTTGCAAACACTATGGCCACAACTATGAAAAAGGTAAGCTTGTTCTTACATAGTTGAAATGTTTGTATGGATTGCTTCAGAGATCCTGTCTCAGCGAGAGGGGCGCCATGTAAGTCTCTCTTTCAAATTTCCTAAAAAGAAACCAGTAAATACTAAAGAACTTTTGAATTCAATGAATTTGCATGTATGTGTAATTTGGGGAATTGTATTAAATATACATGTATGCGCATGTAGTATAGAGACTGAGTGAATAGGCGCTGTGAACTTTGCTTGTGTTAGGTGTTTAGCGGAGTGGGCATGCATGCGCTCGTTCTGATCAGACCGTTTGAATGTGTAGCTTAAATGATGCGGTTGTTTGCGCATCTGGCTGGGATGGCTGGCTATAATAAGGGACAGATAATGTAGGTAGAAAATCCTGTGATACCTCTTCAATAAAATTAGTAGAAGGAATGCTTGGACAGGTTACTTATGAATAACGGCTCTAAAAATAATAGAGAACTGCATAAATAAGTAGTTAGGAAGCCACGATACCGCTCTTTAAAAAAGGAACATTTTTGAAGAGGTCTGCTTGGGTGGGATATTCACGGCAGAATAGTCTGTGGGTGGATATTTAGTAAATAAATATTTCATGGTTACCGCTCTGAAAGGAGGACTGTACGGGTGAAATATTTAGGTTGCAGGAAAAACGTTTGCCCGATTGTGCGGCGTTCAACTGCAAAAATAGCTTATACGGTTAAAACATAAATCAGTAGTTAAATAAATATTCATGGTTACCGCTCTGAAAGGAGGACTGTACGGGTGAAATATTTAGGTTGCAGGAAAAACGTTTGCCCGATTGTGCGGCGTTCAACTGCAAAAATAGCTTATACGGTCAAAACATAAATCAGTAGTTAAATAAATATTCATGGTTACCGCTCTGAAAGGAGGACTGTACGGGTGAAATATTTAGGTTGCAGGAAAAACGTTTGCCCGATTGTGCGGCGTTCAACTGCAAAAATAGCTTATACGGTCAAAACATAAATCAGTAGTTAAATAAATATTCATGGTTACCGCTCTGAAAGGAGGACTGTACGGGTGAAATATTTAGGTTGCAGGAAAAACGTTGTCCCGATTGTGCGGCGTTCAACTGCAAAAGCAGCTTATACGGTTAAAACATAAATCAGTAGTTAAATAAATATTCATGGTACCGCCCCGAAAGGGGGACTGTACGGGTGAAATATTTAGGACGTTGGCCCGATTGTGCGGCGTTCAAATGCAAAAGAAATCCTGCGAATAAAAAACGCTCTGTCTAGCTAACAGGGTTTTGTAATTCAGTAGGTCACGCCACAATACTACTCTAATAATAGAAGAAAAGATCAGTATTGGGGGGTGAATAGGATATGAAGACAAGCTGATCCGATTAGACAGTAGTCTCGTCATATCGTAGAAATCCTATCAGTTTAGGCTTATGTTGAAGAAATGGATTACGTCAATAAAGACAGACTGTAAGTTGTTTTTAGGTAAAACAAAGGGATTGAATGAACTAATGGAAAAATAAACGAATGTATGAAAATACTGTAAGAGAATGAGTGGATCTGTGTAAAGATAGAACAAAGGAAGAGGAAAAAACAGGCCGTCAGTCACTCTGTGCCTACAGAAGCTACGGTCTAAAAATAGCCTGAAGAGCAGAGAGGGGTGCAAAATGGAGTGGCCAGGATAAAACAGGAGAACAGGGGAGGCTTGACTCACTAGTAAATTGACCATAGGATCAAACAATAAGAATATAGAGAAGAGGTAAGAAAGTATAGACAAAATAAATAAATAAAGGTAAAAGTAAGACGTTAGATAGAGATCTTAACGGAGCGGGCAGTGGACCTGTGTGGCTCAGTTGGTAGAGCATGGTGCTTGCAACGCCAGGGTTGAGGGTTCAATTCCCACGGGGGGACCAGGATGAATATGTATGAACTTTCCAATTTGTAAGTCGCTCTGGATAAGAGAGTCTGCTAAATGACTTAAATGTAATGTAAATGTAATCATAAAATTGATTAGAACTATAAAAATAGAATAAACCAAACGGATAAAATGAATAAATAATGATATCTGTAAAGGGAAAAACACAGTGATATTTGAAGTACTGTACTAGAATAAGACATTAAGTCATCTGTAGTATTCAGAAATAATGTCTGTACTATATAGAGCAGGCTTTGATAAGAGAAATTAAGTGATGTGACAAATGAATTTTTAATTGGAAAGGGGATTAGCTCTACCTCGGAAAAATTGTAAATAAAAGGTGTATAATACATGGGAGTATTTAGGAAAAATAAATAAATAAATAGTGGCATGACAACAAAATGACTGTTTCCATAGAATAGAGAGAGAAGGACACTATTACCTGATAAACAGGATGAATAGAATAAGGGAGGCACAGTCGCATGGGACCAAAATGTGAAGCTCGATTTGCAGGCGTTCTGATGTCAACATTCTATCATCAGAAAATACATTGCGATGAGGTACAAATGTGGTTCCTCTAGTCCTCGCAGACGTGCGGGTGATTAGCAGAACTATTGACAATATCTAAGAACGAATAAGAAAATAGCTCTCTGTTTTGAATATGGGTATGGGGAAAATTAGTGTAATGTGACACTAGAACTTAGTGCGGTAGCAGGAAATGCCACTATACAAGAGTTTATATCCTTGTCAAAATAACAAACAACTAATCGGTTTGAGGTTGATGAGAATGGAATTTTTTACTTGGCGGTGTATAGTCTCTGAGCGAACAATGAGTGTTTCATAGAGATTACAGTTTATATGTGGTCAAGAAGAAGTATTAGATCACGTTTGACTTGACATCTAGTAGAGTACAGATGGAATTTTAATTGTTAGGCATTCTATACCGTCATTCTCTGAAAACTGTTAAGACGTTTATGGAATAAAAACTATTTGCTGATTAAAAGGTAACATTGTGAATATTAACGATATGTATACTTTCTTTTCCAGGAAAAAAAAAAAGGTTTAATCTTCTCTGGTCAAAATGTCATTGGAGACTGCATTACTGTGGAAAGCAGTTCTTAAAGTCAGTTGCTTTAAAAATAAAAATATCTGGATAAGGCTAAAAAATGGAGTTCTGGATGAGTGAGTCCAGTCCCTTTGCGTTATTGGCTTATGGTTCACTAGTAAGTACACCATGTACTGGGAATGAATATGCATTAGTAGATTTATTGGAAGGGTTTTTTCCAATTCAGTTTCAAATTGGGTATGCAAAAGGATGGAAATGTTTTTTAAAAATGTATTTAAGTTGTTCCTAAAGAAAGGGGAGTGGAAACATAATAATGGTGTCAAAATGCCCTGAATCCTAAGAATTTCCTGTGAAAGACTGATCACCTTTTACTAGAAATTGTTGGAACAGGTGGGATTGAATTATAAAATGATTGAAAGACACCAGACTCTATTCAAACTGTATAATTACTTTGAAAATCTATTATGTCCCTGGGAAAATTATGAAGAGTTGTACCCTTAAATTGAATAACTTATTCAAATAGGTTGTATTTTAATTTTAATTTTGATATAACATGAGTTCATAGGTAAAAATTATCAGTTTCTTGGGGTCATGGTCTTTGGGTAAATACACAAATGTGCTTTGTTCATTCTGCATATAAAAAGTGTTGAAAGTTATTCCAAAGGGTTTATTGGAGTGTGGGTTTCTGTGAGGGTTTTGTTGATTAATACCTCATTTGTAATTCATCTGAGAGATCACCAGTAGAATAAGGGAGTTATCATAAAAGGTGACGTCAGAATGCTTTAAGGCATGGGAGAGAATATCACTACAAGTGGGTGTGGAGCTCAAACCCACCCTAACCGACTGAATAGTGAGGGACAACTGTGTCTGATGACCTGTGAACTGTATCTAAAAAAATAAAAAAAACATGCTGAAATGATATGGGCCAGGGAGAATAATGACTTAAAGGAATTGGGGTACTGATCTTTTATTACCAGGCCACTCATGAGAGAAAAACTGAGATGGAAGGGCTATTGGGAAAATAGATAATACTGGTAATAAAAGTGTTTAGTATAAATGTTAATTATTAAAGGGATGATGTGTATTGAATAGATAAGGTCAAATTTGAGTTAAAGTAAACACTACGGACTGTTATCCTGAATATTGAGTTGGAAAATGTATTTAAAAAAAAAATAACTGTTTAGTTATTTAGATGTAGAACTGTTTAAATTTAATAGGCCTAGGGAAGCTCTGGAAACTAATCCTGAGACAAGGAGGTTGACAAAACTTACAGAATTTTAGATAAGGTTTTTTGTTTCTTTTGTTTTATAATGTCATTGGAATTGTAATGATAAAATGTAATGTTTAATTGAATAAAAAGGTAGTCTGTTGTGCGATGATACCCAAGAATGAAGAAGAAAGAGACCAATAATAACATGGGCATAGAATGAAACAGATGGACGTTTTCTCCAGGTTTAATTACATTACAAATAGTGGTAATTTATTGCAAATGTGTAATTATTATAATTTTTTTTCTCTTTTTCTCGTTTGGTCAATTTATTTTTGTTTTGAGGAACATAAGGTTGTGTATATGTTCCTGAGGAGGGACTGATACTGATATAAATGATATATAAATTGACTTAAGGATGTTTTAAGTATGTATCAAACAATGGCTGTTATGGGTTAGGGGACTCATAAATGAAGGTAATGGTAGTGAAGGGGTGTTATTTCTAGAAACTATGTATAAAAATAGAGATAATTCACAGAAAAGGAAAGACAGCTGGCTGTGTAAAATATAGGGACAATTCTAAAGTAAATAGAACAATTCACATATCTAAAGATATGGTAAAAAGAATAAGTGGTGGCATTTTGAACATTAGAGCAAAAGTTTAAGAAACTTATGACTTAGTTTTGTTAGGATTGGATATTAATCCAACTGGAAGACACTTGACTGATTATATGTTATTTTACAGCAGTTGCTGTAGGGACCATCATTTGACTATCATTATGAATATTTCTGTGGCAGGAGGCCAGGTATTTGAGGCAGAATGGTTACATAGGGCTGTTATTAAAAATTAAGATTTAGTGATCTTGCTATAAGAAGAAAGTCTGTTGTCAGGAAATAACCCATGTGTTAGTGTGTATGTCCTCAGGAAAAAACAGCCAGAAATGGAAGGGCTTGGGCTGCATTCTGGAGACTGAGTGTACATCAAGATACACCAGGCTGGTGGTATACTTCTTACAACACTGCAGTGGTAAAGATCTTCATGTCTCTCTTTGGTGGGTGCATAAGTCTCACGAGAAGTGAGGTCCAGCTGAATAATGGGTGAGCTTGAAAACACCATGACAGAGGATGTGGGACCAGAGAGAGAGAGAGAGAGAGACTAGATTCCACTATAGACATACTGGGTTGAGTTTGGGGGCTACTTGTTTTATTTTTTAATGCATCATGTGAAAAAGAATGGATGATAGGGTATAGATGATAGGATATTGTACTCTAAACAAACATGTTAAAGGAATTGATGTGAAAGCATATACAGTGTTAAATTACTTCAAGAAGAGATAATGTTGATTAAGGTTATGCACATGATTGTCAGTTGAAATGGAGCAGATGGGAAACTAAGTAAAAAATGACATGATTTGGGAACACCTCTCAGAACCTGGGGCCGAAAGGGGAAGACTGGGTGGAAGCATGAGGAAGCTTTTTAGGGCTTTTATTTTTGTGGAGTCCAGCAGAAAAGTATCCTGGAGGCATAGAGTCAGGTGAAGAGAGAGTGGGAATTGTCATGGTCTCAGATTTCAGTTTTCATTAATATGTTTATGCATAACACATAACATTGTCAATGCTGTTATGTTTTGTCTGTTGTTTTCCAAGTCTTATGTTTAGGAAACCAGAAGGAGAGGGGTTCGCCAGCTTCAGCTGGAATGTCAGTTTGTTGTGTGATGAGTAATGGAAAAAGTAGGCAGAAACCTGAACCAGGACGAGAGGTTCCGCGTCTGATGATCCAAGGGGACCAGAAGGACCTCTTCCAGTGATACCAGGAGATCTAGTCCACGTTCGAGTGTTCCGGAGGAAGTGGGATCAAACGAGGAGAGAAGGACCCTATGAGGTGGCCAAAGCAACAAGAACGGCCGTCCAAGTGAAAAGAAGCCAGACGTGGTACCATCTGAACCACTGCAGCTGAGTCCCAACAGAGAGAAGGATACAACCACATAGAGATGAGGACACAGAGGATGCTGATTCACCAGGATGGAGCCCGGAGGGAGCAGGAGCAGCGGAAACGATTGAGACGCCAGGGAGGAGCCAAGAAAACAGCAAATCAAGTGAAAGCCAAAATACGACAAGTGCACCGACTAATGCACCCAGAAGAGGAGAGGCCTCACAAGGAACAGAATGAGAACATCTTTTCCCTAAAAATTGAAACCCTTCCAGATGGAAGCTAAGTCCGGCCTGAGGAGGGAGCCTCAGGTGAAGAAAGAGGAGGAAAAGTCCCGCAAGCTGAAGAAAATGGGGATTTCCCCACAATTGACTTTTAAACTTTTGAATGGCCTCCTTTACAGACAATTGATGTTAGAACAACAAAAGAATAATGACATTGACATAACAGAAGTAACAGTGAATGCTAGTATAGAAACAACAGACTAATGTACAATCAAGATGTATGGTGGAAGCAGGAAGAGAAGAAAGGAATCAGCTGAACAATCCAAAAAGACTGACAAGGTTAGAATCTCTGTTCCACCTCAATTTATAACAGAAGCAGGAGAACTGAAGTCTATCTCAATCATAAGGATCAAACCCTTACCGGAGATGGCACTCTGTGGATGGACACATCACCAAACAAAGGGACAAGTCGTTTGGGATCCGAAAGGATGTGACCTGACATTAATCAAAGAACAAGACGAGAGGGTGCTCATCATGAATCAGATTGAACCAGTTGAAGGTGAAGAATTAATAGTTGAAATAACAAGAATAACAGACCGAAGGGAGTAGCACCACGGTCATTAAGATTGATCCTACCCCTGCACCTGAACAGGAAGAACCTGTGACAACAACAAGGGTGGCGGCTGCTGTGACGACCACAGTAGTTACCACTAAGGTGACATCGACCTCCCTTACCAAGCAGACCACCGTATCCACAAAGCAACCTGAGACATCAGAGTCAGGAGAGTTTTTTTACTGACATTTGGAACTTTCTGATAAACTCTAATGATCTACCCCAAGATAAGAACATTGAAAAAGCGACAGAATTAGATATATCAGAATCAGAACCACTCAAGGACAGCACACGAGAAGAAGTAGTGAAGAAGGAGTGATACGAATGAGCTAAGTATATGGCAAACAAACACAAAAAATGGACAATTGTATTTTGTGTAGAAAATCAACTTTGTCTGATCTTTTAATAGTCTCCGAACCAGCATCATTTAAAAACTGTGTAAGTTGGAAAAATGACCATTGTACCAATAGAAAGTATTCTATTCCCTTGTGTGACATAGAATGAAGGATTGCTCTGGGTAAGCACTAGGGGTAAAACTATGTTGAATAAGACCATGCTGGGAGATAATGATTGTGCTGCCTATATCATTAGAACTGAATCAAATGGACCTCAATTAGACAGAAGTACTGTGGTTAAAGGAAAATATGAATGTTTTTACAGCCATAACACCGAAGGAATTGATGTAGGAAACACCACTGTAGAATGTGATACTATTTGGGTGCTAGAGACTGCGGGAGTTTGTAGAAATAATGATAAAGGGTTGATAATGAATAGTTTCTGGATGTGTGGAAAAAACAAATTGTTGAATGTATTGCATAATGAATGGATTGGTCTTTGTGCCTTAGTTAGAACAATTCAACAGGTTACCATTATTAAATCACCCCATGATGACTATGTTAATCCTAGAGTTAAAAGGGCTTATGAGAAGGATCCTGAGGTATACCTTAATGCAATTGGACTGCTTAGAGGTGTACCTAGGGATTTCAAGGCCAGAGATGAGGTTAAATCAGGATTTGAATCTATATTTTTGTGGATAAGACCAAATAAAAACTTAGAGTGGATTAATTATATATACTACAACCAACAGAGATTCATTAACTATACTGACTCGGATCTGACGGCGTTGGGGGAACAGGTACAGGCTACCAGTAAAATGACTTGGCAAAATAGACAGGATCTCAATTGGCTCTTAGCGGAGAAGGGTGGAGGTTGTGTCATGTTTGGGGATGACTGTTGCACCTTTATTCCCAATATTGCTATGGCCAAACTCAAAGGATTACGAGCAGAAGTAAAGGCTAATGCTGGTTTAGACTCTCATATATGCGTTTGGTTGGACCTAGCGTTTGGAAAGTGGGGAGCCATGTTTGCTAGGATGGCCATCATGTTGGGAGGAGGGTTATTGGCTCTGGGTATTGCATTTTGTTGTGTTATACCCTTGGTAAAGTCAATTGTGGTTCAGACAACAGTTAAATAGATGTCTGTAAGGAGAGATGACCCTCCTGTGGTGATTGATCCTGTACCGGGTAGCCCAGGCAAGTATACTAATAAGTATGGAAAGCCTTATAATGTGGTTGGAGGATCTCTTGACTGCCCCTTTGGTAACCCTAACTGTCTCTATGAAGTGATTGGGGGAGGGTGGTCATGCGTGTCACGATTTTCATAAGGATGGTTTCCATGTATATGTTCAATTACCCAGTTCAGAAGAATGTTTACTTATACATGTCCACAAAAAGTGTCATTAGCGTCACAATTGCAAGTGGTGTACAAAAATTCATGAGGATGGTCATAACCATCACCCAGAACCTTTTTTCCTGTGCCAAGTGTTAAAGAGGAGATTGTAGTATCTGTAAGGATGAGGACTGTGCACCTATGTAAGGATTTTAGTATATCTATTTTTTGCTTAAGGCCTTGTGTTTTTGTATGTTTGGTTGAATTTTTAGATATGTATATCAATGAATATATCTGGTTTCCTTTAATTAAAGCTAGTTATGCCTTCTAAAAAACTAGGTTAATTTCAAGAACATGTTAGGTGACAGAGGGTATTCTGGTTACAAGTGTCTACGGACCATGTCCTTAAATCTTCTAACTAAGGTTGGTATCATTGATATCACTTTATTAGAGAGGTGTCTGCAAGGGAGGATCATGTTGAAATGCTTAAATTTAGAATGATGTTGTGTCAATTTTCTTTTGTAACTGCATGTAGGTCTCTGATTTTCTCATATTCATTTATTATTATACTCATTGTATTATTTTTAATTTTTTTAATTTTTAATTTTCACATAACTGAGATAAACACAGGCAAGGCTAAGTACCTACACGCTCATGCTTCATCAAATATGTAATATTATATCTTTCTAATTTTTACACCTAATTAGATCTTTTACTCTTATGCAAACTGGAGATGTTTGGTCTAGTTAGGTTTTCATTAATGTTTCTAATTGGATCTTTTACTCCTATTTTAGTTTTAATCATTTGGAGATGTTTGGTCCAGTTGGTTTATGTGTTTTACTCTGTTTTTGTATTTTCTTGTTTATCATAGGTATTCTCATTTACTATCCCAAAGTCATATTTGTATGATTTATGTGGCTGATTAGCCCCAGAGGAGGGATTGTAGGAGTAAAATGAGACACATGGATGGCATGTGGAGGCATAGGACAGCTGAACATTGAAGTGGCAGACCACATGAAGAGAAGAGACACATAGTCTGCTGATTTCACTAAGTGCATACATACCAGAGAAATAGGCTCTTAGGGAAACTGGACACTAGACACATAGTCTGCTGATTCCACTAAGTACAGACATACCAGAGGAATATGCGCTTAGGGTAATGATAGAAGAGACACATAGTCTGCCAATTCCAATAAGGACACATACCAGAGAACATGCTGGGGCACTGAGTTAAATACAGGGTTGAGTCATAGGCCTATAGGATAGATGGACATATATTATTTTTAAGACAAGCACGGGTCTGGCCACTATTATAATTTAACTGAAAGCAGATAATGGGCGTTAGTAGGCGTGAACAAGCAGGAAGCCTGAACTAAAAAGATAATGATGGCAGGAAGAATTAGGGGAAGTATGCTTATTTGCATATGGGGTGGACCCATATGCTATTTGTGTATAAATGTTGGAGCCGGGGCTGGGAAGCGGTGTGTGTTCCGCGGGACATTCCAGCTGGCTATACAATTGTATTAAAAAGCATGTTTGATTTCACAAGTTCTTGTAAGAGTTATATTTGAATTGATTTTCTACGACAATGACTCAACCAGCTATTGATTCTAAGGTGGCAATTACTTTTTCACACGGGGGAATTAGGCATTGCATAACTTTGCTAATTAAATATATAAAATAAATATACTTTTTTTTGTTACAGTTGAAGTCGGAAGTTTACATACACCTTAGCACATTTAAACTCAGTTTTTCACCATTCCTGACATTTAATCCCAGTAAAAACTCCCTGTCTCAGATCAGTTAGGATCACCACTTTATTTTAAGAATGTGAAATGTCAGAATAATAGTAGAGAGAATTATTTTTTTCAGATTTTATTTCTTTCATTACATTCCCAGTGGGTCAGAAGTTTACAAACACTCAATTAATATTTGGTAGCATTGCCATCAAATGTTTCGGGTAGCCTTCCACAAGCTTCCCACAATAAGTTGGGTGAATTTTGGCCCATTCCTCCTGACAGAGCTGGTGTAACTGAGTCAGGTTTGTAGGCCTCCTTGCTCGCACACGCTTTTTCAGTTCTGACCACAAATTGTCTATAGGATTGAGGTCAGGGCTTTGTGATAGCCACTCCAATACCTTGACTTTGTTGTCCTTAAGCCATTTTGCCACAACTTTGGAAGTATGCTTGGGGTCATTGTCCATTTGGAAGACCTATTTGCGACCAAGCTTTAACTTCCTGACAGATGTCTTGAGATGTTGCGTCAATATATCCACATAATTTTCTTCCCTCATTATGCCATCTATTTTTTGAAGTGCACCGTGCTTCACGGTTGGGATGGTGTTCTTCGGCTTGCAAGCCTCCCCCTTTTTCCTCCAAACATAACGATCGTCATTATGGCCAAACAGTTCTATTTTTGTTTCATCAGACCAGAGGACATTTCTCCAAAATGTACGATCTTTGTCCCCATATACAGTTGCAAACTGTAGTCTGGCTTTTTTATGGCGGTTTTAGAGCAGCGGCTTCTTCCTTGCTGAGCGGCCTTTCAGGTTATGTCGATATAGGACTCGTTTTACTGTGGATATAGATACTTTTGTACCTGTTTCCTCCAGCATCTTCACAAGGTCCTTTGCTGTTGTTCTGGGATTGATTTGCACTTTTCGCACCAAAAGTACGTTCATCTCTAGGAGACAGAATGCGCCTCCTTCCTGAGCGGTATGATGGCTGCGTGGACCCATGGTGTTCATACTTGCGTACTATTGTTTGTACAGATGAACTTGGTACCTTCAGGTGTTTGGAAATTGCTCCCAAGGATGAACCAGACTTGTGGAGGTCTACAATTTTTTCTCTGAGTGTCACGAACATTGTTGTAAGAATCGGACCAAAATGCTGCGTGGTTTGGGTTCATCATCTTTATTACGTGAACCGGCAAAAGAACAATAAAGAACCAAATGAACGTAAAGCTATGCAGTGCTCAAGGCAACTTTACACAAACAAGATCCCACAACAAACAGGTGGGAAAAGGCTGCCTAAATATGATCCCCAATCAGAGACAACGATAGATAGCTGCCTCTGATTGGGAACCATACCAGGCCAACCTAGAAATAAAGAAACTAGAATGCCCACCCTAGTCACACCCCGACCTAGCCAAAATAGAGAATAAAGGATCTCTAAGGTCAGGGCGTGACACTGAGGTCTTGGCTGATTTCTTTTGATTTTCCCATGATGTCAAGCAGAGAGGTACTGAGTTTGAAGGTAGGCCTTGAAATATATCCACAGGTACACCTCCAATTGACTCAAATGATGTCAATTAGCCTATCAGAAGCTTCTAAAGCCATGACATAATTTTCTGGAATTTTCCAAGCTGTTTAAAAGCACAGTCAACTTAGTGTATGTAAACTTCTGACCCACTGGAATTGTGATACAGTGAATTATTTGTGAAATAATCTGTCTGTAAACAATTGTTGGAAAAATGACTTGTGTCATGCACAAAGTAGATGTCCTAACCGACTTGCCAAAACTATAGTTTGTTAACAAGAAATTTGTGGAGTGGTTGAAAAACAAGTTTTAATGACTCCAACCTAAGTGTATGTAAACTTCCGACTTCAACTGTATTTGTAAATTCAGGTTCCCTTTATCCAATATTAGGATTTGGTTGAAGATCTGATAATTCAGTATGAAAAATATGCATAAATAGAGAAAATCAGAAAGGGTCAAATACTTTTTCACGGTATTGTATATATATGTCACGCCCTGGCCTTAGTATTCTTTGTTTTCTTTATTATTTTAGTTAGGTCAGGGTGTGACATGGGGAATGTTTGTGTTTTGTCGTTTTGGGTGGTTATATGGTAAAGGGGGTGTTGGGTGTAGTGTATGAGTTTGTGTTGAGTGAATGTTTCTAGGTATGTCTATGGTTGAGTGAATGTGTCTAGGTATGTCTATGGTTGCCTGAGTGGTTCTCAATCAGAGACAGATCTTTCATTTGTCTCTGATTGGGAGCCATATTTAAGGCAGCCATGGGCATCATGCATTTGTGGGTAATTGTCTATGTCTAAGTGTTTAGTGTCAGCACTTATGTTTGAATAGCTTCACGGTCGTCTGTTTTGTTGTTTTGTATAGTGTTCGTTTCGTTTTCGTCTTCTTTCTTAAATAAAGAAGATGTACTTTCCACACGCTGCATTTTGGTCCTCACTCTCTCCCATTGACGATCGTGACAATATACTGTCATATAGTGTGTGCATCAAAAGTCTTTCAAACATATTAAGAATAATATACAACCATTATTATCTATATTCAATATGTCAAAAATGGCTAACATTTACAGTGCATTAACAACTCCTCAAATTCTAACGCTTCAAGTGTTTCAAACATAAAAACTGGCATACTGAAATGTAGCCTGACCACGGCTAATGATAGCTCTTCTGACCATATGCTGTAGTAGACCGGCCACTTATTAAGTCATTCCAATGAAGATAGAGGCTGAAACATTTGTTTGAATTAGTTTCCTTTTTAACATATTTCAATGGCTTTAAGTTTTCATAATGAGTCTGTTTAATAATCAATGCCCATCTTTTTCTCATTTATATCATCAATCTTTAACGACTGTGATTCCAACACCTTTTATTTCACTGTACATCCCTCCGTCCGTCTGTCTGTTTAAATCCACACGTTTTAACAAAAGGTACAGTACTTACTGTACATTGCATTTTTCATTTGTTTCATTTAGTTTTTTCCTTTTAAATAATTTGGATTTCACAAAATAATATTTATATAATTATTTTTTACAATATGTCCATCTCTTAATCTTTTTTTCCTGCATTTGAATTAGCTACATTTTAGCTACAGTAAAGCTAACTGACCGACTGACAGTAAAACAGTTGTTGTGGCCTTTTCTAGCCTCCTTGGCCTTTCTCTTCCTGTTTTCTGTGAGTATTAGATCAGCTTTACAATGATCCTGGAGTGGGCTGAGTGGATATCTCCATCTCCATCCCTCTCTGGTGCAGATCCCAGATTACACCTTGTGTGTCGGCTAAGTGAGGAATAATTGTCTATGGAAAGTCTCTAGGCCACTGCTCAAGTGATTTGGTATTTCACCTTTGTGCCATTCCCTTCCTCATCACCAGAAATAACTGTCAGATCCACAGATAAGCGAGCCCTATGAGGGCTCTGGGTGACAAGTACTGCCCCGATGTGATTCACATCAAAACTGCACAGAAATCTGCTATAATAAAATGTCTTGTCTTCCACTGCATTTGAAACATGAGGCCACAGCACACACTGATGTTAAACAATGAAAAGTGTTTGGCATGGAGGGGGAGCTTTCTCAAACCAGCCTTTGGGTTTATGTGCATTTGTTTAGAAAATGTACTTTCAAGGTATGCCATACTGTACACTCTGTGTGGATAATACATACCAAACAAACAACACGCTTCAGACAGCTGTTTTAAGTCCCTCTGCCTTTAATTATACTTAAATCTATATAATAATCAAATAGTACATTTGCGCAATAAATAATTGGTGCCGTCAATGAGACTGCAATAGTCAGGGGAAATATCTTAACATATTCAGCCATCTCGAGCGTTCCAAAGATGCTAAACACAGCTATCGATATTTTCCTCAGCAGAGAGGAGAGGATCGGCTAGCTGACAGGGAAAGGAGGGAACGACAGCATTATTGACGTTGAGCAACACGGGAGAGGTCAAGTTCAAGGGGCACTTCCAACCAATCAATACGCTAGGATGGGCAAAGGAAAATAATGGGGGAAAATCTCATCTAATTTGGAAATGTATTCATTATGGCTAACTGCATCAAAAACAACAACATTCCAACAATATTCTAAAATGAAAAAAAATTATTAGCTAGAGTAGTATTTGAATGAATAAAATTTGATGGTCTCTAAAACTGTTAAATATGCTTATAATGTTGAATAATTCAGGAGTTATCAATACACCACTCACCCTTCATAGAAAAACTCCAGAGCATGAATGGGTCTATTAGAAGAAATGGTATACGTTCACCATGGCTCTATGGGCTCTTCTAAGGGGTGGGACAGTGCCTACTTCCCAAATAGTACCCTATTCCCTATTGTAATTAGTGTACTACTTTTGACTAGGGCCCATGGGTAGTGCACTGTATAGGCAATAGGGTGCCATGTGGGAAGCACCCTGCGCAGTAAGCAGAGGAGCCTAAATTCCTTCACTCTCTCTCTCTCTCTTCTAGTCCCCTCGTCCAGATAGACCCACAGTAAACAGAGCTAAGAGCAGCATCCACCCAGCCATCTCGACACTCAATAACTCTTTCCGCCGGCCCGCCCGCCCTCCCTCCCTCCCTCTATCCCTCCCTCCAGCCTATTTGTCCTCTACTCTTGTCCTTGACTCTAACACACCAGCTGGCACACACTCAAGTAAAAAGACAGCAAAGATGATTACACATACCAGTGTGAGTGTCTGTCTGCTTTTGTGTTTGTGTGTGTATGTTTGTGTGTGTGCGCACATGTGTGCGTGCATTTATGGCGAGGGACAGAGGAGAAAGAGAGAGAGAGAGAGAGAGAGAGAGAGAGAGAGAGAGAGAGAGAGAGAGAGAGAGAGAGAGAGAGGAGTAGAGTGAGAGGGGAGAGAGAGAGGAGTAGAGAGAGAGGGGAGAGAGAGAGGAGTAGAGAGAGGGGAGAGAGAGAGGAGTAGAGAGAGAGAGGGAGAAAGGAGTAGAGAGAGAGAGATAGAGAGAGGGAGAGAGAGGGAGAGAGGAGTAGAGAGAGAGTGATAGAGAGAGAGAGAGAGACAGAGAGAGTGAGAGAGAAAGAGAGAGAGAGAGAGAGAGGGGGAGAGAGAGGGAGAGAGAGAAAGAGGGAGAAAGAATGAGAGAGCTAGAATATAATGGTGGAATACATAAATAAGCGGTGGACAGAGTGACATGGGTACTGTAGGCCTAGCTACAAAGGGATGCCTACAGTCGTACAGACAGTAAGGCAGATCAACTCCTCATAGGCTGCTGAACAACCTGTCATGTCACAGTGGGGAGGGTCGTTGTGGAAGAGAGGGGGGATGGTGGGACGGAAAGCGAGGGGGGGTGATGCGTGTGTGTGTGTGTGTGTGTGTGTGTGTGTGTGTGTGTGTGTGTGTGTGTGTGTGTGTGTGTGTGTGTGTGTGTGTGTGTGTGTGTGTGTGTGTGTGTGTGTGTGTGTGTGTGTGTGCGTGTGTGTGTGCGTGCGTGTGTATCTATGTGTGTGTGTGCCCCGTGTGCGTGAGCGCGTGGTTGTGTGTGCGTGTGTGTGTGTGTGCGTGTGAGTGTGTGTATCTATGTGTGTCTGTGTCCTGTGTGCGTGAGCGCGTGGTTGTGTGTGCGTGTGCGTGTGTGTATCTATGTGTGTCTGTGTCCCGTGTGCGTGAGCGCGTGGTTGTGTGTGCGTGTGTGTGTGTGTGCGTGTGTGTGTGTGTATCTATGTGTGTCTGTGTCCCGTGTGCGTGAGCGCGTGGTTGTGTGTGCGTGTGTGTGTGTGTATCTATGTGTGTCTGTGTCCTGTGTGCGTGAGCGCGTGGTTGTGTGTGCGTGTGTGTGTGTGTGTGTGTATCTATGTGTGTCTGTGTCCCGTGTGCGTGTGTGTGTGTGTGCGTGTGTGTGTGTGTATCTATGTGTGTCTGTGTCCCGTGTGCGTGAGCGCGTGGTTGTGTGTGCGTGTGTGTGTGTGTGCGTGTGTGTGTGTGTATCTATGTGTGTCTGTGTCCCGTGTGCGTGAGCGCGTGGTTGTGTGTGCGTGTGTGTGTGTGTGCGTGTGTGTGTGTGTATCTATGTGTGTCTGTGTCCCGTGTGCGTGAGCGCGTGGTTGTGTAGACCATGAACCATATAGTGTTCAGACAGAGAAAGGCTGCTGTTTCAGTCTGTTTCAGTCTGTTTCAGTCTGCCAAACAACATGACTCATTCTGGCAGAAAAATATTATCACCGGGGGAATATTTGGAACGTCTCAGCTGGAGAGTAATTAGGAGTTACCCTACAATGGCATGCTCCACCGATGAAAGGATCAAAAAAGGAAAGTAGGGAAGTTAGAGATCCCTCTATACCTTCTTCTTCTGTCTCTCTGAGGGGTCTAGATTGCAGCCAGAGTTAATGGGAGGGGAGGAGTATGAACTGCAGCCGGTCTGTCTCTCCTCCAGATAGACATGTGTTGTGTCAGCTCAGCAGGTGAGATACTGTACTGAGCTGTTTCTGGAGAAATGTGATTCAGTCCTGATTCAGTCCATGTCCATGTCACTATGGTACCAATATAACATATTATCCAGGTCCCTGTATTCTGTCCTAGCCATAATATGACATTTCAGAGTAAACCGTTAAACTAAACATAGAACATCAGCTAAATATGGAACAGGTGTCCCTTGAAAAGGAGATTTCGGATCTTAATGGGATTTTACCTGTATAAAAAAATACAAAGAAATAAGCTTGTCATGTATTAGGCAGACTATCAAAAGGGAGAGTGAGACACGGTAGATGAGGGTGCGTTCTCTAATAACAACAAGTAGTACATCCTTTGTAGCAAGCCAGCTAGAGTTATGTATTCATTTCAAAGTTGTACCTTTCCCCATCCCCACACCAGACAGACTGTAACTTCACACTACATGCAGGGCCATATTAAGCTTAGAACCCTATCCAGTCAATTCAAACAAGGGACTTTGTGGTTTCAAGGAGTTACAATATTCAATATGGTTACATAATCTCCCTAGATCCAGTTGTTCAGAGACAATGTACAGAAGTACTGGTGGGGCCTGGAGATGAGAGTGGGAGATAGACTTGGCATATTGTGTGTGTGTGTGTGTGTGTGTGTGTGTGTGTGTGTGTGTGTGTGTGTGTGTGTGTGTGTGTGTGTGTGTGTGTGTGTGTGTGTGTGTGTGTGTGTGTGTGTGTGTGTGTGTGTGTGTGTGTGTGAAGTGAACTCTTCCCCAGCATGTGTGTGAGTGGCTGTGTGTCTGATAAAGAGAGGGTAATGTGGTCTCATTAGGGGCTGAAGCAGAGGACACAGCGTGGGAAGAAGACAGAGCTGCTGCTAGACAGCAGCCAAAACCCCCTGGTTCTCATTACACATTACACAAACCATGTCAGAGTAACAAACTCTCACACCCACACTCTCACCCACACTCTCGCCCACACACACACACACACACACACACACACACACACACACACACACACACACACACACACACACACACACACACACACACACACACACACACACACACACACACACACACACACACACACACACACACGTGGACTACACTGTACTCCACCAGCTCCTTCATCCCATTATGGTGTCTTTTTTGTATAAGTTTGTAAGAAACGCAAATACAATGTAGGAGTTCTTTGAGTGTGTGGACAATGGCCTTATACAAATTCCCTAACCTGGAATCATCCACCATCCACCTCCTACCCTTCAAAACATCCCAGTGAAGGAGAATAATGAGGACCCTACCCTCTCTCCCCCTTCCTTCTTTCTGTGATAAATGAATGACCAATGCCTTCATCGCTCAATAGAGAAATGTAATGTTATTGCTGGCTGCTAGTACACTACCACTGAACTGTCTACTGCCGAATGAGTCAAACAATGACCTCACTACTCCATACACCTCATTTTAACACACTACACCTACATGAATATTTTAACACACCACACCTACATTAATATTTTAACACACCACACCTACATGAATATTTTAACACACTACACCTACATGAATATTTTAACCCACTACACCTAAATGAATATTTTAACCCACTACACCTACATTAATATTTTAACCCACTACACCTACATTAATATTTTAACCCACTACACCTACATTAATATTTGAACCCACTACACCTACATTAATATTTTAACCCTCCAGTACTCGTAGAACAAGGGAACGTAGACATGAAACATGTAAGAAAGGGATAGGTATTACTGCTATAATTCTCCAGGTGGATTTCACTAGGAATCAGAAGCAGAGCCACTCCAGGGAAACTACCTGAACATGCAGTAAAAAGTAATGAACTGCTGGCCTGTTGGTTGTAGTCACATCACATCTCCACCAAATTGCATTTTCAGGCACACATCTCCAGGATATGCGTCCCAAATGGCGCCCTATTCCCTTTATAGTACACTACTTTTGGCCAGGGCCCAAGGGCTCTGGTCAAAAGTAGTACACTATTATAGAGAATAGGGTGCCATTTAGGAGTTACCCCAGGACATGCTGGGTGGTTTGATGCCTGCCTACCCACAATCCATCTAGCTGCTAAGCCAATTTTAATTTAAAGCTAATTAAGGGTCTGAAATGAACATTATGCATTAGATAAAACGGGTAGAATCTGCTGACTTTCCTGAGTATATCTGCGTCCCAAATGGTACCGCACTCCCTATGTAGTGCACTACTATTTTGACCAGGATCCATAGTGCTCTGGTCAAATGTAGTGCACCATGTCGGAAAATGTAGTTTGCCGTTTAGGACGTGCCCTATGATTTTCAACGAAGGAGTAGGGAAAAAAGGAGAGAGATAATACATTAGAACCCATTAGGGTAGGAGTCATCTCACTACTAATGTTGAGTTAAATGGAAAGAATTAGTTCCTTCATTGTGTTAAATAGTCAGCGTTGATTTAGAAGGGGCCCTCTATCCATTTACTACAAGAGATGTCAGTAGTGAGAAGGGAGAGATAACAAAGGTGAAGCCTGCCTTCTACCTTCCCTCCATAACACACACACACACACACACACACACACACACACACACACACACACACACACACACACACACACACACACACCCACCCACCCACCCACCCACCCACCCACCCACCCACCCACCCACACCCACACACACACACACACACACACACACACACACACACACACACACACACACACACACGCGTGTGTATACATACAGACGAACACACCCCTGTGACAGACATTGGCCAGATTGATACAAATCCACACATTCACACGGTTCAGATAGCATGCGCCCTATCAGGGTTAGATTTACAGAGGATGGTGGGATGCTGGTTTATCATATTAACCTGACTCGATACATATTTACACAGCAGAGGATAGGAGCCAGAGGTTTATCACTGCTGTCCTTAATAGAGGGCTGCTGCTCACTGCACTGGAACACTGGAGTTACAGGACAAGGCCTGTAGATTAAAAGGGAACAGGAAGCAGACATGACCTACCACTGACTGATCATCAGGTACGGTATACTCTCCAGTAAGAGAGGTTATAGCACCTACTCTAATGTATCTTGTATTTTCATGTTGGTTAACTGTAATGTCATATGTTTGTTATTATTTCATTTATTTTATTCTCTCTATTGTTCAATATGTACTGCTTATACATTCGTTCTTCCCTGTACTGTGTAATATGGTTATCTATCTTACTATGGTTGGTGGCACCTTAATTGGGGAGGACAGGCTCTTGGTAACGGCTGGAGTGTAATAAGTTAATTGGTATCAAATACATCAAACAAGTGGGTTCCATGTGTTTGATTCCATACCATTAGCTCCATTCCAACCATTATTATGAGCCGTCCTCCCCTCAGCAGCCTCCACTGGTTTATATAGTCATTCTTCCCTGTACTATGGTTATCTATCTTAATATGCATAGCGCATTCAGAAAGTATTCAGCCCTTTTTCCACATTTTGTTACGTTACAGCCTTATTTTAAAATGTTATCATCAATCTACACACAATACCCCATAATGACAAAGCGAAAACAGGTTTTCGAAATGTTTGCAAATGTATTAAAAATAAAAAACAAAAATACCTTATTTACATAAGAATTCAGACCCTTTGCTATGAGACTCGAATTTTAGTTCAAGTGCATCCTCTTTCCATGGATCACACTTGAGATGTTTAACTTCTTATGGCTGGGGGCAGTATTGAGTAGCTTGGATGAATAAGGTGCCCAGAGTAAACTGCCTGCTACTCATGCCCAGAAGCTAAGATATGCATATTATTAGTAGATTTGGATAGAAAACACCCTGAAGTTTCTAAAACTGTTTGAATGATGTCTGTGAGTATAACAGAACTCATATGGCAGGCAAAAACCTGAGAAAAAATCCAACCAGGAAGTGGGAAATCTGAGGTTTGTAGGTTTGCCTTTCCAATATACATTGTCTATTGGGTCATATTGCACTTCCTAAGGCTTCCACTAGATGTCAACAGTCTTTAGAACCTTGTTTCAGGCTTCTACTGTGAAGGATGAGGGAATGAGAGCTGTTTCAACCAGGTGTCTGGCAGAGTGCCATGAGCTCACTCAGGCGCGCCCCCGTGAGAATTAGCTGCGTTCCTTTTCGTTTCTAAAGACAAAGGAATTCTCTGGTTGAAACATTATTGAAGATTTATGTTAAAAACATCCTAAAGATTGATTCTATACATCGTTTGACATGTTTCTACGAACTGTAATGGAATTTTGGACTTTTCGTCTGGCCTGCGCGTCATGAATTTGGATTTTTGAACTAAACGCGCGAACAAAAAGGAGGTATTTGGACATAAATGATGGACTTTATCGAACAAAACAAACATTTATTGTGGAACTGGGATTCCTGGGAGTGCATTCTGATGAAGATCATCAAAGGTAAGTTAATATTTATAATGCTATTTCTGACTTCTGTTGACTCCACAACATGGCCGGTACCTGTATGGCTTGTTTTTGTGTCTGAGCGCCGTACTCAGATTATTGCATGGTGTACTTTTTCCATCAAGTTTTTTTTAAATCTGACACAACGGTTGCATTAAGGAGAAGTTTTTCTAAAGTTCCATGTATAACCCTTGTATCTTTTATCAATGTTTATTGTGAGTATTTCTGTAAATTGATGTGGCTCTCTGCAAAATCACCGGATGTTTTGGAGGCAAAACATTACTGAACATAACGCGCCAATGTAAACTAAGGTTTTGGATATAAATATGAACTTTATTGAACAAAACATACATGTATTGTCTAACATGAAGTCCTATGAGTGTCATCTGATGAAGATCATCAAAGGTTAGTGATTAATTTCATCTCTATTTCTGCTTTTTGTGACTCCTCTCCTTGGCTGGAAAAATGGCTTTGTTTTTTTGTGACTAGTTGCTGACCTAACATAATCAGATGGTGTGCTTTCGTCGTAAAGCCTTTTTGAAATCGGACACTGTGGTGGGATTAACAACAAGTTTATCTTTAAAATGGTGTAAAATACTTGTATGTTTGAGGAATTTTAATTATGAGATCTCTGTTGTTTGAATTTGGCGCCCTGCACTTTCACTGGCTGTTGTCAAGTCGATCCCGTTAACGGGATCTCAGCCGATCTCAGCCATAAGAAGTTAAACAACTTGATTAGAGCCCACCTGTGGTAAATGAAATTGATTGGACATGATTTGGAAAGGCACACACCTGTCTATATAAGTTCCCACAGTTGACAGTGCATGTCAGAGCAAAAACCAAGCCAGGAGGTCGAAGGAATTGTCCGTAGAGCTCCGAGACAGGGTTGTGTCAAAGCACAGATCTGGGGAAGGGTACCAACACATTCCTGCAGCACTGCAACACAGTGGCCTCCATCATTCTTAAATGGAAGAAGTTTAGAACCACCAAGACTCTTCCTAGAGCTGGCCGCCCGCCCAAACTGAGCAATCGGGGGAGAAGGGCCTGGGTCAGGGAGGTGACCAAGAACCCGATGGTCACTCTGACAGAGCTCTGTGGAGATGGGAGAACCTTCCAGAAGGACAACCATCTCTGCAGCACTCCACCAATCAGGTCTTTATGGTAGAGTGGCCAGACGGAAGCCACTCCTCAGTAAAAGGCAAATGACAGCCCGCTTGGAGTTTGCCAAAAGGCACCTAAAGAACTCTCAAACCATGAGAAACAAGATTCTCTGGTCTGATGAAACTAAGATGGAACTCTTTGGCCTGAATGCCAAGTATTAGTATTGTATTTATTATGGATCCATATTAGCTCCTGCCAAGGCAGCAGCTACTCTTCCTGGGGTCCAGCAAAATGAAGGCAGTTTATACAATTTTAAAAACATTACAATACATTCACAGACTGTGTGCCCTCAGGCCCCTACTCCACCACTACCACATATATACAGTACAAAATCCATGTGTACTTGTGTGTATAGTGCATATGTTATTGTGCGTGTGTGTGTGTGTGTATGCATGTGTCTGTGCCTGTTTGTGTTGCTTCACAGTCCCCGCTGTTCCATAAGGTGTTTTTTTATCTGTTTTTTAAAATCTAATTTTACTGCTGGCATCAGTCACTTAATGTGGAATAGAGTTCCATGTAGTCATGGCTCTATGTAGTACTGTGTGCCTTCCATAGTCTGTTCTGGACTTGGGGTCTGTGAAGAGACCTCTTGTGGCATGTCTGTGGGGTATGCATGGGTGTCCGAGCTGTGCGCCAGTAGTTCAGACAGACAGTTCGAAGCATTCAACATGTCAATACCTCATAAATACAAGCAGTGATGAAGTCGATCTCTCCTCCACTTTGAGCCAGGAGAGATTGACATGCATATTATTAATGTTAGCTCTCTGTGTACATCCAAGGGCCAGCCGTGCTGCCCTGTTCTGAACCAATTGCAATTTTGATAGTGTTGATAGTGTTGCTAAGAAGGCAGAGCAGCGTTTTATTATGGACAGACTTCTCACCAGTTTTAGCTACTGTTGTATAAATATGTTTCGACCATGACAGTTTACAATCCAGGGTAACTCCAAGCAGTTTAGTCACCTCAAGTTGCTCAATTTCCACATTATTTATTACAAGATTTAGTTGAGGTTTAGGGTTTAGTGAATGATTTGTCCCAAATACAATGTTTTTAGTTTTATAAATATTTAGGACTAACTTATTCCTTGCCACCCACTCTGAAACTAATTGCAACTCTTTGTTAAGTGTTGCAGTCCTTTCAGTCACTGTAGTAGCTGACATGCAGACATGCAGAGTGTCTGACATGCAGAGTGTTGAGTCATCCGCATACATAGATTCTCTGGTCTGATGAAACCAAGGTGGAACTCTTTGGCCTGCACGACCCTAAGCACACAGCCAAGACAACATAGAAGTAGCTTCGGGCCAATCTCTGAATGTCCTTGAGTGGCCCAGCCAGAGCCCAGACTTGAACCCGATTGAACATCTCTGGAGAGACCTGAAAATAGCTGCACAGCAACGCTCCCCATCTAACCTGACAGAGCTTGAGAGGATCTTCAGAGAAGAATGGGAGA
This sequence comes from Salvelinus namaycush, assembly GCF_016432855.1. Lineage (NCBI taxonomy): Eukaryota > Metazoa > Chordata > Actinopteri > Salmoniformes > Salmonidae > Salvelinus > Salvelinus namaycush. The sequence continues at coordinate 11,765,143 of NC_052334.1, read as the reverse complement.
AACTCCCCAAATACAGGTGCGCCAAGCTTGTAGCGTCATACCCAAGAAGACTCGAGGCTATAATCGCTGCCTAAGGTGCTTCAACAAAGTACTTAGTAAAGGGTCTGAATACATATGGAAATGTGATATTTACGTTTTTTTAAATATATTTGCAAAAATGTATAAAAACCTGTTTTTACTTTGTCATTATGGGGTATTGTGTGTAGGTTGATGAGGGGAAAAAACGATTTAATCAATTTTAGAATACGGCTGTAATGTAACAAAATGTGGAAAAAGTCAAGGGGTCTGAATACTTTCCAAATGCACTATAGATACAGACACACTATGATCCATTCATTTCCAGTGGCAGCAGCCTCCTGAAGGTAAAACCAGGACTATAATACTGTAGCTCTGAGCCCTCTGTGTACAGATAGATAGTGGTTTTATTAACACTAAAATAACCTTGATGAATACATGCCCTCTGCAGTACTCTACTCTAGCTGCTGTAAGTGTGTTGCAGAAAGAGATGGCACAGAACCCTAAAAGACTTGGTCTTGGTGGAACATTTGCTGAGATTTGGTGACCACCTCCCTCTCTCTCTCTCTGGAAAGAAATAGCAATGGTGTTTCTCCTGCAGAGAGATTGCTTCATTCCAGCATCCCCCACGAATGAGTTTAAAGTATTTTGTCCTGAATTGCATTAGGCAGTCTGAAATTAATCTACCATTACAAAGAGAATTTAAGACTCTACAGCTTTGAGGGTGGCTGCCATAAAATTGTTTAACCGCTCTACTGAAAACATTTTATCATGTGTTAAATAGAGAACAGGCAGAATATGACAGTTTCCTACAGCCAAGGCCACATTTTAGTATTGGCTTCCAGTGTCCTGAGCATCATGTAAACAAGGAAACATTTCTGAGACAGAAACAGAGACAGCATGTCCAGATTCTAATGGTGAATATTATGCTAATGCTGAGGTCCTAATAGTATGTATGGTCTTAGATGCATATATCATCAAGGCCTATATAAGAAACATTAGGAGGGATTAAAAATGACTACAAATAAAACATTATTGTGACAAGGCAGGAATATAAGAAGCCTTATGAGCCAAATTGATGGGTGGACAAATTGAGGAGTGGGTCATGTCTTCTACAGTACAGTTGTCACGCCCTGGCCTTAGTATTCTTTGTTTTCTTTATTATTTTAGTTAGGTCAGGGTGTGACATGGGGAATGTATGTGTTTTTGGATTGTCTAGGGGTTTGTATGTTAAATGGGTCAGCGTCTTGTCTAGGTGTTTGTATGTCTATGGCTGCCTAGATTGGTTCTCAATTAGAGGCAGCTGTGGTTCATTGTCTCTGATTGAGAGCCATATTTAAGGCAGCCATAGGCATTGGGTTTTGTGGGTAATTGTCTATGTAGAACGTTTGTAGCTTTTGTATTGCACTTACGTTTGTAGCTTCACGGTCGTTTGTTGTTTTGTTTTGTTTTGTTATAAGTGTTCGTTTCGTGTTTCACTCGTCTCAAATAAAAGAGATGTATTTTTCACACGCTGCGCCTTGGTCCACTCATTATCCTCAAGACGATCGTGACAGAATTACCCACCAAACCGGGACCAAGCAGCGTGTTAAGCAGCAGCAGGAGCAGCGCATAAAGGATTCTTGGACTTGGGAGGAGATACTGGAAGGTAAGGGACCTTGGGCTCAACCGGGAGAATATCGCCTCCCTCGTGAAGAGCTGGAGGTAGCTAAAGCCGAGAGGAGGCGATATGAGGAGGCAGCACGGAAGCAAGGCTGGAAGCCCGAGAGTCAAACCCAAAAATGTCTTGGGGGGGGCTACAAGGGAGTGTGGCGAAGTCAGGTAGGAGACCTGCGCCAACTCCCCGAGCTTACCGTGGAGCGCGAAAGTACGGGCAGACACCGTGTTATGCGGTAGAGTGCACGGTGTCTCCTGTACGTGTGCATAGCCCGGTGCGGGTTATTCCACCTCCCCGCACTGGCAGGGCTAGATTGAGTATTGAGCCGGATGTCATGAAGCCGGCCCAACGCATCTGGCCTCCAGTGCGTCTCCTCGGGCCGCCATACATGGCACCAGGGAGCACTACGCACTAGGCCTAATGTGCGTCTCCAGGGTCCAGTATGCCCTGTTCCTGCTCCCGCACTAGCCCTGAGATGCGTGTCCCCAGCCCGGTACCACCAGTGCCGGCACCACGCACTAGGCCTAATGTGCGTCTCCAGGGTCCAGTATGCCCTGTTCCTTCTCCCCGCACTAGCCTTCAGGTGCGTGTCCCCAGCCCGGTACCTCCAGTTCCGGTACCACGCACCAAGCCTCCTGTGCGTCTCCGGAGCCCTGTACGCACTGTTCCTTCTCCCCGCACTCGCCCTGAGGTGCGTGCCCTCAGCCCGGTACCACCAGTTCCGGCACCACGCACCAGGCCTACTGTGCGCGTCAGCAGGTCAGAGTCGGCCGTCTGCCCAACGCCGCCTGCACTGCTCGTCTGCCCAGCGCCGTCTGAGCCGCCTGCCTGCCCAGCGCCGTCTGAGCCATCCGTCTGCCCAGCGCCATCTGAGCCATCCGTCTGCCCAGCGCCATCTGAGCCATCCGTCTGCCCAGCGCCATCTGAGCCATCCGTCTGCCCAGCGCCATCTGAGCCATCCGTCTGCCCAGCGCCATCTGAGCCATCCGCCTTACGCATGGTGTCCCCGGTTCGCCTACACAGCCCAGTGCGGGTTATTCCACCTCCCCGCATTGGTCGGGCTACGGGGAGCATACAACCAGGTAAGGTTGGGCAGGCTCAGTGCTCAAGGGAGCCAGTACGCCTGCACGGTCCGGTATTTCCGGCGCCACCTCCCCGCCCCAGCCCAGTACCACCAGTGCCTACACCACGCACCAGGCTTCCAGTGTGTCTCCAGAGCCCTGCTCCTCCTCCACGCACTCGCCCTATGGTGCGTGTCTCCAGCCCGGTACCACCAGTTCCGGCACCACGCACCAAGCCTCCTGTGCGTCTCCAGGGTCCAGTATGCCCTGTTCCTGCTCCCCGCACTAGCCCTGAGATGCGTGTCCCCAGCCCGGTACCACCAGTGCCGGCACCACGCACTAGGCCTAATGTGCGTCTCCAGGGTCCAGTATGCCCTGTTCCTGCTCCCCGCACTAGCCCTGAGATGCGTGTCCCCAGCCCGGTACCACCAGTGCCGGCACCACGCACTAGGCCTAATGTGCGTCTCCAGGGTCCAGTATGCCCTGTTCCTGCTCCCCGCACTAGCCCTGAGATGTGTGTCCCCAGCCCGGTACCACCAGTGCCGGCACCACGCACTAGGCCTAATGTGCGTCTCCAGGGTCCAGTATGCCCTGTTCCTTCTCCCCGCACTAGCCTTCAGGTGCGTGTCCCCAGCCCGGTACCTCCAGTTCCGGTACCACGCACCAAGCCTCCTGTGCGTCTCCGGAGCCCTGTACGCACTGTTCCTTCTCCCCGCACTCGCCCTGAGGTGCGTGCCCTCAGCCCGGTACCACCAGTTCCGGCACCACGCACCAGGCCTACTGTGCGCGTCAGCAGGTCAGAGTCGGCCGTCTGCCCAACGCCGCCTGCACTGCTCGTCTGCCCAGCGCCGTCTGAGCTGCCTGCCTGCCCAGCGCCGTCTGAGCCATCCGTCTGCCCAGCGCCATCTGAGCCATCCGTCTGCCCAGCGCCATCTGAGCCATCCGTCTGCCCAGCGCCATCTGAGCCATCCATCTGCCCAGCGCCATCTGAGCCATCTGTCTGCCCAGCGCCATCTGAGCCATCCGTCTGCCCAGCGCCATCTGAGCCATCCGTCTGCCCAGCGCCATCTGAGCCATCCGTCTGCCCAGCGCCATCTGAGCCATCCGTCTGCCCAGCGCCATCTGAGCCATCCATCTGCCCCGAGCCGTTAGAGCCGCCCATCTGTCCCGAGCCGTCAGAGCCGTTCGTCAGTCAGGAGCCGCTAGAGCCGCCAGTCAGCCAGGATCTGCCAGAGCCGCCAACCAGCCAGGATCTGCCAGTCAGCCAGGATCTGCCAGAGCCGCCAGTCAGCCAGGATCTGCCAGAGCCGCCAATCAGCCAGGATCTGCCAGAGCCGCCAGTCAGCCAGGATCTGCCAGAGCCGCCAGTCAGCCAGGATCTGCCAGAGCCGCCAATCAGCCAGGATATTTTTCACACGCTGCGCCTTGGTCCACTCATTATCCTCAAGACGATCGTGACAACAGTAGATGAGAACTGGGAGAGTAGTAGCAGCAGTTCTCAGATCAGCTGCATCATCAGCAGAAGTAAACTAGTAAAGAGACAACAGAGGATGGAGACTCTGCAGAGGCCTCGGCTCCGGGGGACACACCCCTCAAACCCCTGAACCAGCCACACCAGCCCCACACCCAGCCCTCCATCTCCAGCCCTCTAGCCCCCACACCCAGCCCTCCATCTCCAGCCCTCCAGCACCCACACCCAGCCCTCCATCTCCAGCCCTCATCTCCAGCCCTCTAGCCCCCACACCCAGCCCTCCAGCCCCCACACCCAGCCAACATCTCCAGCCCTCCAGCCCCCACACCCAGCCCTCCATCTCCAGCCCTCCAGCCCCCACACCCAGCCCTCCAGCCCCCACACCCAGCCCTCCAGTCCCCACACCCAGCCCTCCAGCCCCCACACCCAGCACCCAGCCATCCAGTCCCCACACCCAGCCCAGCCCAGAGCAGCACCATGCCGCTGGGAGCAGAAGGAGACTCCTTTCCTAGCTGTCTGCTGGTTAGCACAGGGGGGAATATGCATGTCAACAAACACACTCGCCAGACGCTAGCTTGAATACCAGGGATGCTCCTCACATTTTCTCAGCTTACTTTACAAGGTAATGAGGCGAATACAAGCACGTCTCACGGGCCCTGGCCTCTCTGTGTGTAGCGCTATTTTCCACCTAGTTACCAGCTGACTAATCAGAGGAGAAAAGCCTCCTTTTTCGCTGTGTTTAACTTGAAATAGAGAGGTAAGGCTGCATTTACAAATGATATGTGAGCTAGGGAATGAGTGTGTGTCTTCTTAGTCCCCTCTACCCAGACATTGATGGGAGGAACCCAGAGGAACAGAGGGGAAATGACCTGTCTGTTTAAAATGCACACTACCTCTCATGTATTGATTCAGGACAAGCCCATATACAGAGGTGACACCAGTTTCCTCTACCCTAATTACCCATCTGGAACATGCATGCTCTCATCTTACTTAGTGTGCAGCACTCCTTGGGTATGTCTTCCTTGTGTGTTTCGGAAATGGCACTCTATTCCCTATAAAGCTCAGTACTTTTGAGGAGGGCCCTATTTAAAAGTAGTGCACTATCTAGTAAACAGGGTGCCATTCCGGACGCAGCCCTTGAACACCTACTAAAACACAACACAAACACATCTAAACAACAACACCAAATGCTTCCTCTGAGAAGGGTGGTGCTTTATGTTTTGTTGTTTTTCTTTTAGCCGATTTAACACAGAGAAGAACCGTTACTCACAAAGAGGATAGAATGACAAGTTGTTTGAACATTAGACACAGTTCTGTGTTGTTCCAAACAAGCGTTAGATGATTTCAAACGAGGCCTTTATTGCCCGGCTCTCGACACACAGTTTTCTCTTGAAGTTGCTAGGGAACAGGAGACTGGCGGTGATCTGAGCGTGAGAAGTGACTGACCTCCAGAAAGTGGTTTGTAATTGTTGTGATTATGCGCTTTGAAACGAGACAAAATGACTTCTGTTTTGTCGAGTGGGGGTGTTGAGGGAGGGGTGTAACCGATGTTGCCTAAACTAGGAGTAATTATGTGATGATGGTAAAAAAAATGTAAAGCCCTCAAATAGTTCTGATTCACTGACCTATGGGCCCTGGTCAAAAGTAGTGCACTATATAGTGAATAGGATGCCATTTGGGATGCAAACCCTCACTCGGTTATATAAAGTATACAAAAAAAATGGTTGAAAGCTAAACTCTAAAGGCTAATGAAAGGATAACATAATGAGGTGGCCAGGCTAAATACTTTCAGTTGGACTTTTTCCCATTGAAATCAAGTCCAGGCTTCTATTGTTTATTGCCTAATTGCAGATGCATCACATACCGTGATGCTCAAATTATTGCTGTGTGACTTGAGGCAAGTGCTTGCTGCATGACGACTTTTCATTTTGAAGAGTTAGTTTTTCATGCCAGTGTGGCCCTAATCACGATCCTTCACAAGGCTACTGTACGTAATGTGATGCAACAAACAGTCTCAAAATCAAGAATGTTATAAAACTGTATTTCCAGCTGTATTTTCTCTCTAGCCTCCAGATGCTGTTTACTCGGAGTGTTCTTTACTCAGAGTGTTGTTTACTCGGAGTGTTCTTTATTCTGAGTGTTGTTTACAAGGTTTACTGTCTCTCAGAGCACAGCAACACAGTGTTCACTTTTTCTTATTTTTCATAATTTTTATTTATTTTTTAACTTTTACCCCTTTTTCTCCACAATTTCGTGGTATCCAATTGGTAGTTACAGTCTTGTCTCATCACTGCAACTCCTGTACGGACTCGGGAGAGACGAAGGTCGAGAGCCGTGAATCCTCCGTAACACAACCCAGCCAAGCTGCTTCTTGACACAATGCCCACTTAACCCGGAAGCCAGCCGCACCAATGTGTCGGAGGAAACACCGTGTACCTGGCGACCATGTCAGCGTGCACTGCGCCCGGCCCGCCACAGGAGTCACTAGTGCACGATTGGACAAGAACATACCTGCTGGCCAAACCCTCCCCTAACCCGGTCAATTGTGCGCCGCCCCATGGGTCTCCTGGTCGCAGCCGGCTGCGACAGAGCCTGGACACGAATCCAGAATATCTAGTAGCACAGCTTTAGACCACTGCACCACACGGGAGGTCCTCTCTTTTTCTTTTTAAATACATTTAAATAAATTCTGCTTATTTCCACGTGTGCATGCCGACATCCTCCTGCCCTGTTTGTAGCGAGGACCAACCAACAAGTGCAGTTTACACCAAATGTAAATTTAAAAGGGGTGTGCAATGTGCAATGTAAAATAAGTGTAAATTCTGAGGAATATCAGCTGTGAAATCAATTGAGGTGCTCTGCTCTCTCCACGGCAGGCAGGCAGAGCTGGATCTAACCTTGGCCTTTCAGCCACAGCTACAGGCTACTTCAAAATGCAATTAGTGTGATTTCACATTCACCAAGAGCTGAATAATTTTGTGTAATTTCTGCCACACTGGTAGAGGCCAAGTTTTGCTTGAAAGCATCCCCTGATATCTCCCTTCTCCACCCAACCCAGACCCCTGTTTGTTTCTCCATGTTGCCTCTTTCTTCTCTCTGTCATCTTTTCCTCTGAAAGACTTGCCCTTGGTAGTGTTAGTTCCACTTTTCTGGGCTCCATTATTTACTTAACAAATAAGGAATACTCAAAATGTGCACTTGTAAATCATAACAATTTTAATCAAAATACAGCTGTAGACAGAAGTCAAAGATCAAACATCAAACATACAGCTGATGTCTCTCCTGAGTGCTGCAAATTAGGAAAAGTCCAAGTTGCTTTTAATATGCTTGCAGTCAACCGCTAGTGATGTAACTGCCTATGTCAACACCTTCTACTCATGAGACCAAGCCCATGCATATACAGTTTTACTAACTTGCAGGAGAGACAATGGTTCCAGTGTTTTCTAAGGGCTCAGCAGTAATTTTCCACCCCCCAAGTTGCTTTATAGTGGTATGTCTGACTAGTCTCTTATCTCTTTTACTCCCCTGCAGGGTTCTGTGTCTATGAATCTCTTTTAGCCTTGAGGGGCTTTCTCACAGACACCCTGTTTAGATTGCAATAACTCACACATCTCTCAGACCATTTTTTTTAATAAGAGGCAAAGACTTGAAAAGAACTGGGGAACAATATTAAACCTTATAATGAATATATATACACTGCTCAAAAAAATAAAGGGAACACTTAAACAACACAATGTAACTCAAAGTCAATCACACTTCTGTGAAATCAAACTGTCCACTTAGGAAGCAACACTGATTGACAATAAATTTCACATGCTGTTGTGCAAATGGAATAGACAAAAGGTGGAAATTATAGGCAATTAGCAAGACACCCCCAATAAAGGAGTGGTTCTGCAGGTGGTGACCACAGACCACTTCTCAGTTCCTATGCTTCCTGGCTGATGTTTTGGTCACTTTTGAATGCTGGCGGTGCTTTCACTCTAGTGGTAGCATGAGACGGAGTCTACAACCCACACAAGTGGCTCAGGTAGTGCAGCTCATCCAGGATGGCACATCAATGCGAGCTGTGGCAAGAAGGTTTGCTGTGTCTGTCAGCGTAGTGTCCAGAGCATGGAGGCGCTACCAGGAGACAGGCCAGTACATCAGGAGACATGGAAGAGGCCATAGGAGGGCAACAACCCAGCAGCAGGACCGCTACCTCCGCCTCACAACAGCATGTGAAATTTATTGTCAATCAGTGTTGCTTCCTAAGTGGACAGTTTGATTTCACAGAAGTGTGATTGACTTGGAGTTACATTGTGTTGTTTAAGTGTTCCCTTTATTTTTTTGAGCAGTGTATATATTGCTAATCTATAGTCCAGGACCCTATAAATGTAGTGGGGGAGGGGTCTTATAGCCCTTCCCCTTCTAATAATACAACATAAGCATAATCAATTATTATAATACATCAAACATTTGGTGCAGCCCCTATCATGACCCCAAGTTGACCCCATCAGTAGAAATTTAGCTGAGTTTTGATCTCTCTCTCTCTCTCTCCCACCTTCTGGCCTCTCCCTCCTTTCCTCTCTCCTGCACTCTAGTGATAATTTGGGAATCTTGTAGAAACATTGTCCTAATTACATGGGGCTTAGCACACGCTGTCCCCTCTATCCAGCAGCCCTTCCACCACAGTCCCAGAGGGGACCGGTCACCTGTGGCCGCCATGCGCTGGGTTACCCCCATACCCACACCACCGTCACTCTGACTAATTTCATCTTAGTACAGTGCTGTCAGACATCTCCCCTGTCTCGGGGCTTGTAATCGATTAGCTGAATGGCTCTATACTACAGGAGCAGCCAGCTGCCTGCCAGGCAGACGGGGATTGGGCCAAACAGACAGTTTAAAGGACAAGTTTACCCCAAATCCAGAAAACAATGAATTTCTGAATCATGAATTCACTGGCAACGGAGCAGAGCGAGGCCTGCATGCTGCAACATCATGAGTCGTGTGACCCGTTTTTGCAGCTCATTCAGTACAGCACTGGAATCACAGCTAGCGAACACGACTACAGTAGAACCAAGCCTGTCCAGTTCCCAGAGTAGAGTAGATATAACGTTAAATTGAACCCTGGCTCACTCATGTAGTGTCACATGACCATGGTAATATACTGTTGGTATGGAGGACCCGCAGTAACTGTATAGCTGGGATTGTTGATGATGATACACACTAAGGACTGTAATAAAAATGTAATTATACTGCACATCATATCTATGTATGTTTATAACAAAAAAAGACAATAACAAATCAATAATTTTTATAAGAATGGTTAAGGGCATTCATACTATCTGGTGAAGGTGTGATGGGGCGGTAATAATAATAATACAAGTCATATTATTGACTATAGCATTTTCCATGTAATGTGCACTGCAGGGACTAGAGCAATGCATTGTCTATGTATTATATACTGTACAATGCATTGTTGAAGATCTAAGCAATTGAATGAGGTAGCTGTTACTGGTCAACTAATGGGTGTGTGGGTGTTTGTTTACAGCACTGTTGTTCTAAAGGCGGGCGGACGACAAAGTAGTCAGCTAAGGTGATCTTTCTGTCTGTGTACACAAATCTACAGTCTCAGAGATAACTCTGGTTGAACTTAGTCATGTCATGCATTTTCATTAAAAACTTGTAAGTACATCAGGAGCATTAGGCCTGCCCATAAATACACATTCCAATCAGATATCTACGCCTGTAGAACATAAGTACACTGAACAATATAAACCCAACAAGCAACAATTTCAAAGATTAATTTAAGGAAATCAGTCAATTGAATTACATTCATTAGGCCCTAATCTATGGATTTCACATGACTGGGAAAACAGATATGCATTTGTTGGTCACAGATACCTTGAAAAAAAAGGTAGGTCCGTGGATCAGAAAACCAGTCAGTATCTGGTGTGAACACCATTTGCCTCATGCAGCCTGACTCGTCCTTCACATAGAGTAGATCAGGCTGTTGATTGTGGCCTGTGGAATGTTGTCCCACTCCTTTTCAATGGCTGTGCGAAGTTGCTGGATATTGGTGGGAACAAGCTGTCATACATGTCGATCCAGAGCATTACAAACATGCTCAATGGGTGGCATGCCTTGTGAGTATGCAGGCCATGGAAGAACTGGGAAATGTTCAGCTTCCAGGAATTGTGTACAGATCCTTGCGACATGGGGCCATGCATTATCATGCTGAAACAGTGATGGTGGCGGATGAATGACACGACAATGGGCCTCAGGATCCCATCACGGTATCTTTGTGCATTCAAATCGCCATTTATAAAATGCAATTGTGTTCATTGTCCGTAGCTTATGCCTGCTCATACCATAACCCCACCGCCGCCATGGTGCACTCTGTTCACAACGTTGACATCAGTAAACCGCTTGCCTACATTACTTGCCTACTTGAGACATCTGTGGCATTATGTTGTGTGAAAAAACTGCACATTTTAGAGTGGCCTTTAATTGTCCCAAGCACAAGATGCACCTGTGTAATGATCATGCTGTTTAATCAGCTTCTTGATATGCTCAATGGTGACCCGTCATTCAGGTCAGGGGGAGAACCCCACCTGTTTTGTGACCCAAATTATTAAAAAGAAAATTTGGGTGGGGGGCTTGCATGTTATTTTGGCATTAATACGTGTCACATATCAGTTTGCAAACAATGTAAAAATATATATATATATAATTGAGGTAATAAAGCCGCTTACAACCATGGTCTTTTTTTTGTTTTCTTGAGTAAGGCAGCTCCAAAATGCAGGTGTTTCAGCCTACAGTAGCTCAGTGCTTTCTGTGGTGGTGGGGCGGGCCAGCAGAAAATAGGAGCATTGCGCCGTGATTGGCCCAGTATTCTGTCACTCATTGGGACCTTGCGAAATCGCCTAGCTTCAGTCCTTTAGTAACGGTAGACATCCAAAATGTCAGCCCTTTGGGTCCTACCATAGAGTTATATTATAATTGCCTTTCCAAGAAGGCTCAAGGTCATTGGCCACAGAAATGACGTCAAATCATGTTATATGTACAGTAGCTTTGATTGGACTGATCATGTCAACATCATACTTTCACAATCCTAGCTAGCAGTCATCATCGTGAATCAAGTCTGCTGGCAAATTCTTTTTAATCCTTGTCATATGAAGAGAAATAATGAAGAGAAAATATAGATAAAATGTATCGATGCTCATCGGCCATTGGACATAAGCATTACACAACAAGTTGGAAATCGCAAATTCAACAATGAGATGTTTGGGAGGAATCGGTGACAGTGGCTAACTGCAAGCATTGCAACTGGGAAGTCAGACTGGGAAAATACATTTTGAACGGTCATCCAATTGTAAATCGTTTTCTTTGATGACAGAATTTGCCAACGAAGGACTTAACAAGGTGAGTCCAAAATGTCTTATACTGTATTCTGCTGCAAAAATGATGTAATATGCCAGGGAGATATGGTCAGCCATATCAGCTATGTCTTTTTAATAGGCAGTAAACAAGGCTAAATGAATTGTTTCGCTGCCAGACAAGGCTCCGCTGATAACCAGGTGTAGTGGTGGTAAGGATTCACTCCATGGTGCTGAAAAGAAAGCTCTGCTGTTGGGACAGCTTTATGTAGGCCCTAACAGTTTGTGGGCACTGTTTGTCACCGTTATAGTGCAATTAATGTATTGTTTAGTGTTGTGTTGTGGCTTTGCTGGCATGCATCTTAACAGTTTTTGGGGGGGAGTTTGCCCCACCTAGATTTACATGCTAAAATCGCCACTGGATATGCCACACGTGTCAGGTGGATGGATTGTCTTGGCAAATGAGAAATTCTCACTAACAGAGATGTAAACAAATCTGTGCATAACATTTGAGAGAAATAAGATTTTTGTACATATGGAACATTTCTGGGATCTTTTATTTAAACTCATGAAATATGGGACCAACAGACCAACAGACCAACATGTTGCGTTTATATTTTTGTTCAGTGTAATTTACAAACTAAAATGCCTGGATCATTAGGAGGGGAATGAAAGAGACTGATACATCGAAGAAGATGTGAGTAGGCTGGGCGAGAGGAGAGAGCCAACAGAAAGTCCACTTTAGAAAGTGTCCACAGAATTGATTTAATAAGTTTAATGTGTGCATTAATGTGGGACTATTACTGGTCCTAAACTCCAGTGATGATATTTGTTTGACTGGCAAAATACTGCTCTTTAGAATGAGTGCATTAACGGTAAAATTGCAGAGAAAATACTATTTCAACATATTTCTGGTAAATTGGAACCAAACGTTGTCTGTATTTAAATTATTAGTTACCCCAAGACATAAAGAGATTTTGTACAGGCTCAATCGCAGAGAGAGAGAGATGAAAAACCGGTTTATTACGCCCTGAGAAACCCAAAGCCGTTCTTTGTGTTTATATTCTGTAACGATTCTCTAGCTCTTCCTCCTCCTCGGACGAGGAGAGGAGAGAGGGATCAGAAGACCAATGTGCAGCGAGGTATGATGACATATTATTTATTACAAGGAACAGACGAAGACGGAAAACTCTTGAACAACAATACAAAACAACAAACGAAGTAGACAGACCTGGACTACGAACTTACACGTAACGAAGAACGAACGAACCAGTACTGACTACAAACAAAACGAACGAACGAACGATACAGTCCCGTATGGTGCAACAAACACTGACACAGGAAACAACCACCCACAACAAACAATGTGAAAACACCTACCTTAATATGGCTCTCAATCAGAGGAAATGAAAACCACCTGCCTCTAATTGAGAACCATATCAGGTCACCCTTTAACAAACATAGAAACACATAACATAGACTACCCACTCAAACTCACGCCCTGACCGTCAAACACATACAAAATAACAGAAAACCGGTCAGGAACGTGACATAACCCCCCCCTCAAGGTGCGTACTCCGAACGCACCACCAAAAGTCTAGGGGAGGGTCTGGGTGGGCGTCTGACCACGGTGGTGGCTCAGGCTCTGGGCGAGGTCCCCACCCCACCATAGTCAATCCCAGCTTACGTCTCCCCCTTAGAATGACCACCCTCATATTACACCCACTTAATTTAAATGGTAACCTTAAGATAAGGGGCAGCACCGGGACAAGGGGCAGCACCGGGATAAGGTAGCTCAGGACAGAGAGATAGCTCAGGACAGAGAGGTAGGTCAGGATAGAGAGGTAGCTCAGGATAGAGGGGCAACTCCGGACTGAAGGGCAGCTCCGGACAGAGAGACAGCTCTGGACTGAGGGGCAGTTCTGGATAAATGGCAGCTCTGGGCTGAGGGGCAGCTCATGACTGGCTGACGGCTCTGGACGCTCATGGCTAGCTGACGGCTGTGGACGCTCATGGCTGGCTGACGGCTCTGGACGCTCATGGCTGGCTGACGGCTCTGGATGCTCATGGCTGGCTGACGGCTCTGGACGCTCATGGCTGGCTGACGGCTCTGGACGCTCATGGCTCGCTGACGGCTCTGGCAGATCCTGTCTGGTTGGCGGCTCTGGCAGATCCTGTCTGGTTGGCGGCTCTGGCAGATCCTGTCTGGTTGGCGGCTCTGGCATATCCTGTCTGGTTGGCGGCTCTGGCAGATCCTGTCTGGTTGGCGGCTCTGGCAGATCCTGTCTGGTTGGCGGCTCTGGCAGATCCTGACTGACGAATGGCTCTAGCGGCTCCTGACTGACTAACGGCTCTGACGGCTCGGGACAGACGGGCGGCTCTAATGGCTCGGGACAGACGGATGGCTCAGATGGCACTGGGCAGACGGATGGCTCAGATGACGCTGGGGAGACGGATGGCTCAGATGGCGCTGGGGAGACGGATGGCTCAGATGGCGCTGGGGAGACGGATGGCTCAGATGGCGCTGGGGAGACGGATGGCTCAGATGGCACTGGGGAGACGGATGGCTCAGATGGCACTGGGCAGACGGATGGCTCTGGCCGGATGAGGCGCACTGTAGGCCTGGTGCGTGGTGCCGGAACTGGAGGCACCGGGCTAAGGACACGCACCTTCAGGCTAGTGCGGGGAGCAGGGACAGGGCACACTGGACTCTCAAAACGCACTATGGACCTGGTGCGTGGTACCGGCACTGGTGGCACCGGGCTGAGGGCACGCACATCAGGACGAGTACGGGGAGAAGGAACAGTGTGTACAGGGCTCTGGAGACGCACAGGTGGCTTAGTGCGTGGTGCCGGAACTGGAGGCACTGGGCTGGAGACACGCACCATAGGGAGAGTGCGTGGAGGAGGAACAGGGCTCTGGAAACGCACTGGAAGCCTGGTGCGTGGAGTAGGCACTGGTGGTACTGGGCTGAGGCGGGGAGGTGGCGCCGGAAATACCGGACCGTGCAGGCGTACTGGCTCCCTTGAGCACCGAGCCTGCCCAACCTTACCTGGTTGAATGCTCCCCGTCGCCCGCCCAGTGCGGGGAGGTGGAATAACCCGCACCGGGCTATGAAGGCGAACCGGGGACACCATGCGTAAGGCTGGTGCCATGTAAGCCGGCCCAAGGAGACGTACTGGAGGCCATATATGAAGAGCCGGCTTCATGGCACTTGGCTCAATGCCCAATCTAGCCCTACCAGTGCGGGGAGGTGGAATAACCCGCACCGGGCTATGAACACGTACAGGAGACACCGTGCACTCTACTGCGTAACACGGTGTCTGCCCGTACTCCCGCTCTCCACGGTTAACCTGGGAAGTGGGCGCAGGTCTCCTACCTGCCCTCGGCCCACTACCTCTTAGCCCCCCCCCCAAGACATTTTTGGGGTTTCTTCCCGGGCTTCCGTGCTAGCCGCGTACCTTCATATCTCCGCTCCTGGGCTGTGGCTGCCTCCTTCTCCTCCCCAGAGCGGCGATTCACTCCCACCTTAGCCCATGGTCCTTTTCCTTCTATGATTTCCTCCCAACTCCAGAAATCCTGCAATCCTTGTTTCGTGGACCACTGTTCGTGGTCCCGCTGCTTGGTCCGGGTTTGGTGGGTGGTTCTGTAACGATTCTCTAGCTCTTCCTCCTCCTCGGACGAGGAGAGGAGAGAGGGATCAGAAGACCAATGTGCAGCGAGGTATGATGACATATTATTTATTACAAGGAACAGACGAAGACGGAAAACTCTTGAACAACAATACAAAACAACAAACGAAGTAGACAGACCTGGACTACGAACTTACACGTAACGAAGAACGAACGAACCAGTACTGACTACAAACAAAACGAACGAACGAACGATACAGTCCCGTATGGTGCAACAAACACTGACACAGGAAACAACCACCCACAACAAACAATGTGAAAACACCTACCTTAATATGGCTCTCAATCAGAGGAAATGAAAACCACCTGCCTCTAATTGAGAACCATATCAGGTCACCCTTTAACAAACATAGAAACACATAACATAGACTACCCACCCAAACTCACGCCCTGACCGTCAAACACATACAAAATAACAGAAAACCGGTCAGGAACGTGACATATTCAGTCATTTTCAAGAAACTGTCAATGAAGTACTTTCTTTCTTTTTCCATTGGGTTTGGGTTCCTCAGGCTTTTCCTGTCCAAGGTAAGACAAAATAATCATCATGCATCTTGTATGGAGTTGTGTCATTTCGCAATGACTGTTTGGGTTTTACTTTTTAATCTAGCCCGCCTACCACCGACATATTATGTCAACAGAGACTAACATTGAACGACAACATGGGTAGATAACCATTCACCTTCACACTGCTGGAGACGGGATATTTGTAATCTGTTCCCTTTGACCAGGGGTGAAATACTACTCTGATTGTAGCGGAGGTGAGTCAGACTCAGGGGTCCTGTGTAAGATGTTATTTTAAGATGTTACTTTCTTCAAGAATGTTTGAAATAATAAAAGAAATGAATGAAAATAATAGATTCAATTATTTGGCTACAGTATGTCTAGTTGAGGAAAGGGAGGGAGCTCTAGCTTTTTGTTATGGGCCTGGGCCCTATCCTGATGAGGAGAGGTGATACCTGGGCCCTATCCTGATGAGGAGAGGTGATACCTGGGCCCTATCCTGATAAGGAGAGGTGATAACTGGGCCCTATCCTGATGAGGAGAGGTGATACCTGGGCCCTATCCTGATGAGGATAGGTGATAACTGGGCCCTATCCTGATGAGGAGAGGTGATACCTGGGCCCTATCCTGATGAGGAGAGGTGATACCTGGGCCCTATCCTGATGATTAGAAGTGATACCTGGGCCTGGGCCCTATCCTGATGAGGAGAGGTGATACCTGGGCCCAGTAAAACTGGCCTTCTTAGACTAGTTGAGTATCAGGAGCATCAGCGTTTGCGGGTTCGATTACAGCTCAAAATGGCCAGAAACAAAGAACTTTCTTCTGAAACTCGTCAGTCTATTCTTGTTCTGAGAAATGAAGGCTATTCCATGCGAGAAATTACAAAGAAACTGAAGATCTCGTACAATGCTTTGTACTACTGCCTTCACAGAACAGCGCAAACTGGCCCTAACCAGAATAGAAAGAGGAGTGGAAGGCCCCGGTGCACAACTAGGCAAGAGGACAAGTACATTAGAGTGTCTAGTTTGAAGGAAGGCTATCACTCCATTTTACAACGCCATGCCATACCCTGTGGATG
This sequence comes from Salvelinus namaycush, assembly GCF_016432855.1. Classification (NCBI taxonomy): domain Eukaryota; kingdom Metazoa; phylum Chordata; class Actinopteri; order Salmoniformes; family Salmonidae; genus Salvelinus; species Salvelinus namaycush. Next base: position 11,748,307 of record NC_052334.1, on the reverse strand, counting down.
GCGCTTAATTGGAGCCAAGTTCCTCCTTCAACAGGACAATTACCCAAAGGACAGCCCAAAACTATGCAAGAACTATTTAGGGAAGAAGCAGTCAGCTGGTATTCTGCTTATAATGGAGTGGCCAGCACAGTCACCCGATCTCAACCCTATTGGGCTGTTGTGGGAGCAGCTTGACCGTATGGTATGTAAGAAGTGTCCATCAAGCCAATCCAACTTGTGGGAGGTGCTTCAGGAAGCATGGGGTGAAATCTCTTCAGATTACCTCAACAAATTGACAACTAGATTGCCAAAAATCTGCAAGGCTGTAATTGCTGCAAATGGAGGATTCTTTGATGAAAACAATGTTTGAAGGACACAATTATTATTTCAATTAAAAATCATTATTTATAACCTTGTGTCACGACTCCTACCGAAGGTGGCGCCACTTCCTGTTCGGGCGGCGCTTGGCGGTCGTCGTCACCGGTCTACTAGCTGCCACCGATCCCTTTTCCCTTGGTTTTGTCTTATTGGTTTCACCTGTTTCTTGTTTAGGTTTTTAGTTGGGCTATTTAAGCCGGTAGGCCCGCCTGCTCTTTGTGCGGGCTTATTTTTCCACTGTGTTTATGTGTGGCAGTGTGTTTCGTGTTGGGTTTTTCTCCGGACTAGTTAGGTCCTGTTTTTGGGCAAATCGTGGTTGTGCGCCCGGCATTTTGGCGTGTGCGATTTTCCTTGTGCTGTAATAAAAGCACTATTCTGTACCTTCAGCTTCCTGCGCCTGACTCTGCACCCACTACGCCTGAGTGCGTCACACCTTGTCAACGCCGTGACAATATTTCCTATTCAATTTGCAACTCATTTCATGTATGTTTTCATGGAAAACAAGGACATTTCTAAGTGACCCCAAACTTTTGAACTGTAGTGTAGTCAGAAGTTTACATACACCTTGCCAAATACATTTAAACTCAGTTTTTCACAATTCCTGACATTTATTCCTAGTAAAAATTCCCTGTCTTAGGTCAGTTAGGATCACCACTTTATTTTAAGAATTTGAATGTCAGAATAATAGCAGAGAGCATGATTTATTTCATATTTGATTTCTTTCATCACATTCCCAGTGGGTCAGAAGTTTACATACACTCAATTAGTATTTGGTAGCATTGCCTAGGATTGAGGTCAGGGCTTTGTGATGGCCACTCCAAAACCTTGACTTTGTTGTCCTTAAGCCAATTTGACACAACTTTGGAAGTATGCTTGGGGTCATTGTCCATTTGGAAGACCCATTTGCGACCAAGCTTTAACTTCCTGACTGATGTCTTGAGATGTGGCTTCAATATATCCACATAATTTTCCTCCCTCATGATGCCATCTATTTTGTGAAGTGCACTTGTCCCTCCTGCAACAAAGCACCCCACAACATGATGCTGCTACCCCCGTGCTTCAGGGTTGGGATGGTGTTCTTCGACTTGCAAGCCTCCCCCTTTTTCCTCCAAACATAACGATGGTCATTATGGCCAAACAGTTCTATTTTTGTTTCAGTTGCAAACCGTAGTCTGGCTTTTTTTTGGCGGTTTTGGAGCAGTGTTTTCTTCCTTGCTGAGCAGGCGTTCAGGTTATGTCGATATAGGACTCGTTTTACTGTGGATATAGAAACTTTTGTACCTGTTTCCTCCAGCATCTTCACAAGGTCCTTTGCTGTTGTTCTGGGATTGATTTGCACTTTTCGCACCAAAGTACGTTCATCTCTAGGAGACAGAACGTGTCTCCTTCCTGAGCGGTATGACGGCTGCGTGGTCCCATGGTGTTTATACTTGCGTACTATTGTTTGTACAGATGAACGTGGTACCTTCAGGCGTCTGCAAAATGCTCCCAAGGATGAACCAGACTTGTGGAGGTCTACAATTTCTTTCTGAGGTCTTGGTTGATTTCTTTTGATTTTCCCATGATGTCAAGCAAAGAGGCATTGAGTTTGAAGGTAGGCCTTGAAATACATCCACAGGTTCATCTCCAATTGACTCAAATGATGTCAATTAGCCTATCAGAAACTTCTAAAGCCATGACATAATTTTCTGGAATTTTCCAAGCTGTTTAAAGGCACAGTCAACTTAGTGTATGTAATCTTCTGACCCACTGGAATTGTGATACAGTGAATTATAAGTGAAATAATCTGTCTGCAAACAATTGTTGGAAAAATGACTTGTGTCATGCACAAAGTAGATGTGCTAACCGACTTGCTAAAACTATAGTTTGTTAACAAGAAATTTGTGGAGTGGTTGAAAAACGAGTTTTAATGACTCCAACCTGAGTGTATGTAAACTTCCGACTTCAACTATATATATATATATATATACACACAGTACCAGTCAAAAGTTTGAACACACCTACTTATTCAAGGGTTTTTATTTATTTTTTACTATTTTCTACATTGTAGAATAATAGTGAAGACATCAAAACTATGAAATAACACATATGGAATCATGTTGTCACCCAAAAAGTAGCCACCCTTTGCCTTTGTCAAGGGATGACACTGGAGAAGAGAAGCAAGTACGGGGAGTCAAACATTTAACAGGGAACGGACATAGAACGAGACAGGAACAGTGTCAGCACACGGGTAACACAGACAAATTACAATCAATGCAGCAGCGGGGAACAGAGCAGGGGA
>NC_052334.1:11718169-11740669 GCF_016432855.1 Salvelinus namaycush | reverse complement strand
CTAGCCTCGTCCGAACCATCCGGCTCTCACCAGCTTCCATTCTGTTTCGCTACACAGATAGTGAGATCAGAAGGCTACTAGCCTCGTCCGAACCATCCGGGTCTCACCAGCTTCCATTCTGTTTCGCTACACATATAGTGAGATCAGAAGGCTACTAGCCTCGTCTATACCATCCGGGTCTCACCAGCTTCCATTCTGTTTCGCTACACAGATAGTGAGATCAGAAGGCTACTAGCCTCGTCCGAACCATCCGGGTCTCACCAGCTTCCATTCTGTTTCGCTACACAGATAGTGAGATTAGAAGGCTACTAGCCTCGTCCGAACCATCCGGGTCTCACCAGCTTCCATTCTGTTTCGCTACACATACAGTGAGATCAGAAGGCTACTAGCCTCGTCCGAACCATCCGGCTCTCACCAGCTTCCATTCTGTTTCGCTACACAGATAGTGAGATCAGAAGGCTACTAGCCTCGTCCGAACCATCCGGGTCTCACCAGCTTTCATTCTGTTTCGCTACACATACAGTGAGATCAGAAGGCTACTAGCCTCGTCCGAACCATCCGGCTCTCACCAGCTTCCATTCTGTTTCGCTACACAGATAGTGAGATCAGAAGGCTACTTTGCTACAGTAGAGAGTTGAGACCTTCATGGCTGGGCGATGTGAGAAGGCCATCTGAAGGCAGTGCTCTGCTCTTCTCTGGCCTCTATAGTGTAAACCCACGGTGGTGATTTGTACCACTTTGTGTGGGTATTAGCTGCAGCTGACTAAATGGCCAGTCACAACACTAGAAGAAAGCCTTTCCATATTCATTCCAACTGTCCCTCTGATTTATTTCTCCATTAATGGACCATTTGCAGAAGAGCAAATTACTGAGCCCGTCGACGCAAGGTGTAGTGCCTGGCTACATGAGCAACTAATGCAGCTACAGTAGGCTATGCATTGGAATAAAAATAAATACTTTTAAGGCTTAATTATTTTACAAGGGTCTCCAATTTTTTTAAATAAATAAAAACAAAATATACAGTAATCCCGTTGTGTAAAATACAAGTCACAAAAAGTCACTAAACGTACAAATACGCATATTATAAATACACACATTACACACACGTGTTACACACACACACACATACAGTTGAAGTCGGAAGTTTACATACACTTAGGTTGGAGTCATTAAAACTCGTTTTTCAACCAAAACTACAAACTATAGTTTTGGCAAGTCGGTTAGGTTGCGTTCTGTCTCCTAGGGATGAATGTACTTTGGTGCGAAAAGTGCAAATCAATCCCAGAACAACAGCAAAGGACCTTGTGAAGATGCTGGAGGAAACAGGTGCAAAGGTTTCTATATCCACAGTAAAACGAGTCATATATCGACATAACCTGAAAGGCTGTTCAGCAAGGAAGAAGCCACTGCTCCAAAACCGCCATAAAAAAGCCAGACTAGGGTTTGCAACTGCACATGGGGACAAAGATCGTACTTTTTGGAGAAATGTCCTCTGGTCTGATGAAACAAAAATAGAACTGTTTGGCCATAATGACCATCGTTATGTTTGGAGGAAAAAGGGGAGGCTTGCAAGCCCAAGATCACCATCCCAACCGTGAAGCACAGGGGTGGCAGCATCATGTTGTGGGGGTGCTTTGCTGCAGGAGGGACTGGTGCACTTCACAAAATAGATGGCATCATGAGGGTGGAAAATTATGTGGATATATTGAAGCCACATCTCAAGACATTAGTCAGGAAGTTAAAGCTTGGTCGCAAATGGGTCTTCCAAATGGACAATGACCCCAAGCATACTTCCAAAGTTGTGACAAAATGGCTTAAGGACAACAAAGTCAAGGTTTTGGAGTGGCCATCACAAAGCCCTGACCTCAATCATATAGAAAATGTGTGGGCAGAACTGAAAAAGCGTGTGCGAGCAAGGAGGCCTACAAACCTGACTCAGTTACACCAGCTCTGTCAGGAGGAATGGGCCAAAATTCACCCAACTAATTGTGGGAAGCTTGTGGAAGGCTACCTGAAACCTTTACCCCAGTGAAACAATTTAAAGGCAATGCTACCAAATACTAATTGAGTGTATGTAAACTTCTGACCCACTGGGAATGTGATGAAAAAAATCAAATCTGAAATAAATCATTCTCTCTACTATTATTCTGACATTTCACATTCTTAAAATAAAGTGGTGATCCTAACTGACCTAAGACAGGGACTTTTTACTAGGATTAAATGTCAGGAATTGTGAAAAACTGAGTTTAAATGTATTGGGCTAAGTTGTATGTAAACTTCCGACTTTAACTGTACATATGCAGACAGACAGACAGACAGGCAGACAGACACACACAAGTGCAGTCTCATACTGCTAGTAAGCTACTGGCAACCTCTGCGTTGTCGTCTCCATTGATGAGTGAAATAGGCCATTAGTAACATAGTTCACAGAAGCAAACAGAGACTCTTCATTAAGAGAAAACATCCAAACATCTTAGTGATTTCATGTCCCAGTAAAAAAATCTTGTAAAAAGTAATGTTTTATTTAGAAAATGACTCATATTCAGCCACAGTGTTTTGTCTTCTCCTCATGTTCCATTTCATTGTAATCTGTTCAGGAATATAAACAAAGTGACTACACTCATTTCCATTAAACCACATTGTTCAACAACAACGCTTCCCGGAGCTGTTTGTGCCCACAAAAAAAGTGTATAAGTAATTGTTTCCATGGCAATTACTTTATTTGGTTGTGCATACTAAAATAAATAAAGAAAATAACACAAACATGCCCACCAGCCTTCCAATGTAGCCAAAAGCAATTTCCTATTCTAAATGTAGTTATGCAAAGCCTATGGGCATCATCAGCATTTAGTAATTACTTTTATAATTACTGCTGTTTTTCTCACTGTCATTCAATTTTTCTTACACTGTGACTGGGGAATAGAACAGCTCACACTCACAGCTGGGCAAATTACTATCCATTTATTAAGTGGGAGAAATGTAGGAAGCTGTTTAGCCAATGCAGTACCTCTACTATAATACACTAAGCTTGTGTTGTTAGTAAAAAGCTGCAATTTTTCCAAAAGATGCATAAATGCCACATTTATTCTCTGTGTCCTGAGTGTCCATTGTGATGCAAAAACACCATGACTAAGTCCCAAATGGCACCCTATTCCCTTTATAGTGCACTATTTTTAATTAGGGCTCTGGTCAAAAGTAGTGCACTATATAGGGAACAGGGTGCCATTTGGGGTGCACATATTAATCCCCTCATTACCAGCCACAGTGCGTGTGGCACAGTGGGCAAGAGGGAAAGTGCACTTTAATCAATGCCATCTTCAGCACCAACCTTCTTACCTTCAAAACAAACGACTTCACATGGATGGACTGGGCCTCTTAGGGATTACAGCTAGATCGCTCTGCCAGGCGGTCAAAGGCTTCAACCAGATAACGTGTTATCGTAGTTAATATTACTCTACCCCCTTGAAGGGTGGGTGGCACATTGGTAATATCCCACCAGCAGTGGCAATGGGAAGCAGTTCATTATTTGCTGGGAAAAGGCTGGTAAGATATCAATGGTGCTGGGTGGTGCGGGAGGGAGGGAGGGATGGAGGGTAGCATGCAGACACCTCAAGGTCAATGTGAAAAGTCACTGACAAAACAGTGTACCTTGGAGCAAGTACATGGGCTTTTGGCACTGATTCCATTCTTTTAATAGTTGCTTTACAGCTGAGTTAAAAAAGAAAATACCAAGTGACAGGTACAACCCTTATGAGAAGTGCACAGTGATCCATTTTGTATTCATTATCAAAAAGAATGCACATAATTTCTCAAGCAAATTTGTTTAATATGTATGAACTGAATGTTTCCGTATAACCCCTTAACAGTAGAAACGTCATATCCATTTGTTTTTCTTGCATTTCCTGATATAAGCCTTTTCTGTTGTAAAACATCAAAGTGGTAAACATATTGCCACTATGTGAAATAGGTTGTAATGGTTGGTCATAACAGAGGAAACTATCAGCGGGCAACAAAAGAAACATCATATCTGAAAGCGCTGGATGGATCATAAGTACAGAAATGCCACTGCTGTGTCTCTTCTCTCTATAATTAACACAACTAAGACTTTGAGTCCAAAATGGCACCTTATTCCCTATGTAGTGCACTACTTTTAACCAGAAGGCCAGATTCAAAATAGTGCACTACTTTTAACCAGAAGGCCCGAGTCAAAATAGTGCACTACTTTTTACCAGAGGGCCCGGGTCAAAATAATGCACTACATAAGGTGCCATTTGGAACTTAATGTGCAGGGTGCTGAGCCCATTCAGGGGACATCAAATAGTACAAGCTGACACATAGACCAAGAGACTAGAGAGCCTCTCTGGTTGGTCCCCCAATGAAGATGATGCTTGACCCCTAATCTAACGTAAGGCTACCAAACAACACTGTATTCAAGGGAGTTAAATGAGTCATTGAATGAATTGAAATTAATTCTGCCATCTTTCAGTGAAGAAATTCTCACCTTTTGTATTCCGATAGTAAATTATGCCCTACAAAAATGCAAAAATTCAGAGAACAAACAGGTAAACATTAAATGTACTGTATGCATAGTAAAACATGAATTGTGGAATGTCGTGGTGATGGAAGGAGGTCTCTTTTTTGGAGCCACCCGATTCTTGCGTCTGGCATTTTACTGACTCCTCTCTGTTCTGCTCTACTCTGCTCTGCTCCTCTCCTCACCTCACCTCTCTGCTCCTCTCCTCACCTCTCTGCTCCTCTCCTCTCCTCTCTGCTCTTCTCTGCTCCTCTCCTCTCTGCTCCTCTCCTCTCTGCTCCTCTCTGCTCTTCTCTGCTCCTCTCTGATCTTCTCTCCTCCTCTCTGCTCCTCTCCGTTCCTCTCTGCTGCTCTCCTCTCCTCTCCGCTCCCTTCTGCTACTCTCTGCTCCTCTCCTCTCTGCTCCACTCCTCTCTTCTCTGCTCCTCTCCTCTCTGCTCCACTCCTCTCCTCTCTGCTCCACTCCTCTCCTCTCTGCTCCCCTCCTCTCCTCTCTGCTCCTCTCCGCTCCTCTCTGCTGCTCTCCTCTCCTCTCCGCTCCTTTCTGCTACTCTCTGCTCCTCTCCTCTCTGCTCCACTCCTCTCCTCTCTGCTCCTCTCCTCTCTGCTCCACTCCTCTCCTCTCTGCTCCACTCCTCTCTTCTCTGCTCCACTCCTCTCTTCTCTGCTCCTCTCTGCTACTCTCTGCTCCACTCCTCTCCTCTCTGTTGCTCCCTGCTCCTCTCCTCCCTGCTCCTCTCCTCTCCTTTCTGCCTCTCTGCTCTGCTCTTCTCCTCTCTGCTCCAATCCTCTCTGCTCCTCTCCTCTCCTCTCTGCTCCTCTCCTCCCCTCTCTGCTCCACTCCTCGCTTCTCTGCTCATCTCTGCTCTTCTCCTCTCTGCTAAACTACTCTCTGCTCCACTCCTCTCCTCTCTGCTCCACTCCTCCCCTCTCTGCTCCACTCCTCGCTTCTCTGCTCATCTCTGCTCTTCTCCTCTCTGCTAAACTCCTCTCTGCTCCTCTCCTCACCTCTCTGTTTCACTCCTCTCTGCTCCTCTCTGCTCTTCTCCTCTCTGCTCCACCCCTCTCCTCTCTGCTTCTCTCCTCACCTCTCTGCTCCTCTCCTCACCTCTGCTTTTCTCCTCTCTGCTCCACTCCTATCCTCTCCTCTCTGCTCCGCATGCATGAATAATAATATGCCCAGGTGGCGGAGGGGTTGGAGGGGATGAGGAGGCGTCGCCAGCCTTCAAACAAGAGAAAGGTCACGCTTGTTTGTGCAGTGTCCTTCAACAGATGTGAACTGCCTCTGACAGAGACTAGCAAATTTCGGTTAAAACGCTCGGGAAAAAATTGTTGATGGGTCAATTACGGTAAAGGTCAATAGAAGGCAACGAGGAAGGAATGAAGAGCGGCGAGAGAGGAGAGACTAAACTTATGATAATACATCAACAGCATTTGGAGAGAGAGAAGTGGAGGTCAAATTCCTTTAGCTCTGATGCCAGTACTATCGCCTATCATTTTTATTACATATCCGAGCAACCTATACTCAACTTTGTCACCTTGGTTTTGTATTCCATAGAATAGAGGCTGGTTTTAACTACGTTTGGCAACTCAGACAGACATCAGCGCCGTCCAAATGCCAGCTCCAAACCATGTTTTATTTTGAACAAAAATAGAATGATCATTTTCCCTAAGCAAAGATCCATTTCTAAAACCAGAGTGGATTTTCAAAACCGGCAGAGTCCTACTGAGATTTCCCTGAAGGTTACAATCATCAGGTATTAAGTAGACATGCATTGTCAAAAGTAGGCTCAGTTTTCTCCCCCAGCAAATCTCCTATAATAACATATTCATGGTGACACCGACACGGGTCTTTATGTTAAGGCACAAGGCAAATTGATTGAGAGACTGTGTCTGCTAAATGAACTGGGCCGGCCATGAATCAGAAACAGTGTAACTCTGCTGCTGTATGAGGCTGGCTTTCATCTGTGTAGCACAAACAACTCTGAATTAAAAGGGCCTGGCCTCTCCCTCGTCTGATACTGTACAATAACACAGCATACCCTTCTCCCTCCTCCTGCATTACCATGCAGTGCATTGCTAAGCCTGGCTCGTGTGTGTGTGTGTGTGTGTGTGTGTGTGTGTGTGTGCGTGCGTGCGTGCGTGCGTGCGTGCGTGCGTGCGTGCGTGCGTGCGTGCGTGCGTGCGTGCGTGTGTGTGTGACGTCTGTAAACCAATCAAAACGTATGACACCTCCACATCCTCTTCCAGTATCCATACCCTACCTACAGCCTCTATAGCCTGCTGTGTCTGGCAGGCTGGGAGCTGTGCAAGCTCCGGGTCAGGCTCATCTAACGTAGCCTATTCAGAAATAACACTGATTCATAGGCAGAGGGAGATGGTAAGCCGTCTCCATTAGCTACCGGCGATGCACAGCAACAAAAAGGATGGGATCAATACGCCGCTCTGTTCAGAATGAAGTGAAAATAAAATGTGGTGAGTTAGTGATTCAATTCAGACTGCCACTATCTGTCTGCCGATAGAAAGACAGGACATGCAGCAGAGGTGTAGTCATTCATTCAAATATCCACATGTAAAATGTTTCTGGTTCAAGGCCCCCCCAGCAGCATTGTATACTCATCTTTGATTGAATGCAAAGTGTAGGCTATAGGTCTTAGTTGTATCAGGAGGAAATCAAGCAGCCTTTTCCAATCCAAACCATTCAGCAGTATATATTTTCTAATTAAAATGCATGTGTCTCTTCAAAGCCAGACAACAATGATGCCATCTGGTGTGTGTGTGTGTGTGTGTGTGTGTGTGTGTGTGTGTGTGTGTGTGTGTGTGTGTGTGTGTGTGTGTGTGTGTGTGTGTGTGTGTGTGTGTGTGTGTGTGTGTGTGTGTGTGTGTGTGTGTGTGTGTGTGTGTGTGCGTGCCTCGGCAGAGCAAACAGCTCGCATTGACTGAACATTTCTGCAATTGACCTTAATCTTTACGGTCATTCCTACTCCAGCATACCCTATTAAAATATACAGAGCTGTATCTTCTTTAAGTGCACTGCACAAAGAACCAATTTCAAAGGCAAATTGGGTTACATTTGAAAATACTCAGAATTGCTGCATGTACTAGTAGGCTCAAAATGTATCAAAGTTAAATGTTTACATTTTCAATATGTGTGACCAGACCACAGGTGCCAGAGTTCCTAATTTCCCCTCCTCTCTAACATTGAGTGTAGGCTTGTGTCCAGTAAAACATTAAAGGAATATATCTACTTACCAAGAGTCAGATTAACTTGTGGATACGATTTGTGTGTCTCTGTGTCCAGTATGAAGGAAGTTAGAGGTAGTTTCATGAGCCAATGCTAACTAGCGTTAGCCCAATGACTGGGAGTCTACAGGTACTGTAGTATATGCTACGCAGAGTCATATCTATGAGTTCATCTGACCCTGGGTAAGTAGAAAGATTTCTTAAATACCAGAATCTCGCAGAATCCCTTTAATCCTGTCATGGTCTACAGGAGTTTACGTTTTATAATATTAGAATTTACAGTATTACCTTAATATCACAGTATGTTAAAGCTCAGACAAAGAGAGATATCATCAATGTTTAGCTGGTAAAGTGAGAGAACCATTGATATAACCGTTTGGTACTGAACTACAGATATAGAATCTTAATTTGAGACAATTTGCTACAGCAGGAAAATAATCCTGCAGCAAAAGGTCATGCCAATGATTATGTGGATTATAATTAATGGACATTTTTGTAGGGGTTGATATATTTTCGTAAGGGAAAATCAAGTCTGAAATTTCAAGGTGAAAATTACAAACTTCAGATTTGTTTTTAAAACCTCAAAATACACTACACGTTTTACATTTCATGTGTTGAAGGAAAGTTCTCCTGCAACAGGGTGAATAAATTAAGATCCTACATCTGTAGACTGAACTGAACTAAATTGTGGGTAGCTGGACCATGGTGGTGAATGGAGCTTACCTTTGACGGAGGTGTTGGGCGGTGGGCCTTCCATGCGCAGGTTCCATGGCGGGTCCCCCTGGTTGGCAAAGTCTCTCATCTTAAGGTAGCTGATGGTGAGGCGGATGATGGAAGCCTTGTCCAGCTGGCTGGTGATGGCGCCGGGCAGGGGCAGCATCTTAGCCAGCTCATAGAACTCAAAGTTCTCCTTCCCCCGCCGCGAGCGAGCCGCATCCCGGGACTTCTCCTTCCTCAGAGCCTGCAACCTAGTGAGGAAAAGAGAAGAGACAGGAGTTAGGACTAGAGTTGTGTTCAGTAGGGATAAAACATTTAGAAACGTTTTGATACGTGTATGGGGAAATACTACCTCAACTCAGCAGTTAAGACCAGAGACATGTTCAGTGGGAAGCAAACATTTGAAGCAAGCAAGTAAGGACCTGGGTTCGACCAAGAAGCACAGAAATCTGTGGCATTCCATCATTCAATGCTAACACTACCATAAGCAGGTTAGCGAGAAAGCAAGACCAGGGACGTGTTAAGTAAGGAAAGTAAATGTTTTGAAACAGGGAGATACTTCCAGAACTTGTCGAATTAGAGTGCAGATTTTCATTTTCCATTGCTAAATGTTTTGCTAAGCCTTGACCAACTGAACATGACCCTGTGCCCTCTGTCAGCTCAGACACCTGACTGTTGTCATACTGTGGCCTAAGTCTAGGTTACAGGGCTTTTGTACCAACCACACCAGTCCACAGTCAGTTGTGGCCATTAATGACTTTGCCCTACTCCAGTGGGAATGCTCACCACAATTGATTCAGTCATTGGAATTTAGAAGTGGGTCGAAGTTGTGATTAGCTTTGGCCTTGGGTCTCACGAGACAGCCTGCTGAAAGACTTTCAGATTGCTGCCTTTTTCAAAGAAAGAGACTGCAATACGCCTAGATATTGCCATTCAGATAAATTTAATCAGCAAATGCTGTCAAGTGTAATGTCCACATGCTACAGTGCATGTGGGTATGGAAAGTTGTATTGTATTAATACTGTATTTGATATCAAGAATGTAGTTATTGATGTCAAACACAGGATTAATAAATGTTAAAATGGCTTTCCATATCTATACCAAAGTCTCTCTCTCTCTCTCTCTCTCTCTCTCTCTCTCTCTCTCTCTCTCTCTCTCTCTCTCTCTCTCTCTCTCTCTCTCTCTCTCTCTCTCTCTCTCTCTCTCTCTCTCTCTCTCTCTCTCTCTCTCTCTCTCTCTCTCTCTCTCTCTCTCTCTCTCTCTCTCTCTCTCTCTCTCTCTCATACTGCAGGTACATATTTATCAGATGTGTCACAATAGGATTAAAACAGATACCTGGGCATATATATATACTTTATATCCTACTGTATTTAGGTTTATGCTTATAAGTCTTTTACTTATCCAGCGGCAGTAGATCACATGACCTATTCAAGGATGCATGGTTGGTTATAGTCTATTGGTTTGCATCGTTCCAGTCAAACACTTCTGTCTGCTTTAGTCGCTGTATTATTTATTTCATATCAGATAACTCCAAGCAGACAGTTCCATTCTTCCATAACACAACTCCCAACTTTCCATGGCGTTCATCATCCCAAGCCATTTTGAATTAAGTTGGCAATAAATCACACAGGAACCTCTGGGTTCCCCACTGGCCGACAGCTAGATTAATTTTTTACCAGCACAAATGCGAAATCAGTTCGAATGGACTTGAAAGATGAGGTAAGGCAGGGGTTTTTCCCCACGAAGATGAAAAATGACTGTTGGTGAAGAAAATAATTGTTCATTGTTTTGTCATTTACTTATCAGTGATTCAAGCTAAAAACAACATCATTAAGCCAACATGAAAACAGCCAGACAAGGCCCACCCACCCTCTGATAGATGTCGCTTACTTATAGAGTATATAGATTCAAAAGAAGATTTCAAAAATGAATTCATGCATTTAGAATTGCATGCAAGATTCAAATGACAATTCCCCAAGCACCACTTCCCACAACCTTCATTCAGCCAAAGACTGTCTTGTGGGTCACTAATGTCGCACTCATAGTTGTCAAAATCAATTTATGTTAGCTTTTGTGAGCATTAAGAGTGCAATAAGATAATTTCACTGCCAAATATAGATTAATCCTTTGCCTTTACATCTAGGTAGCAGATTGCTATTCTCGATCATGTCGACCGCTCCCCTGCAAGAAGAAAAGCACCATTTGATGGTCTACTGATCAGACAATATATAAAGCTAGTTGTAATGGTTGTTTGGAGGCAAAGTGCAGCAGAGCTGCAGAATTTAATTTGTTCCACAAACCTGGAAAGCACTATGTCGGCCTGCCAAATATTTTTGCATGTGCCGGGGTTGTGTGACCTTAGTACAGCGGACAGACAGTACGTATCATGTTCTACCAGCGTAAATGTAACACTTTCTTTTATAAACATGACATTAAATCATGTTGTAGTTTAACATGAACCCCACAATGGCTTTTCAAGTGCCTTTCAGAAGACAGGGATGAGGTCAATAGCATTGGCTGTATTTGGTTTTGTTTCCAGGTTAAACAGAGGTCACAAAGGTTGTTCTGTGGTGCACTGCACACCACATACCGTACTTTCTGTTCTTCAACTTGATGTAGATTACTGTAAACAAAAATGATGTTATCTATTTTTTTCCTAGACTGTGAGCCGTCTCTCATAAGATAATCACTTCCTAAATTGGTGACCAGCCCCATACATACCACAACGTGTACTGTATGTCCCCATAGTCTGTATTATAAACTGAGTGGTTCGAGCCCAGAATGCTGATTGGCTGACAGCCATGGTATATCAGACCATATACCACGGGTATGACAAAACATTTCATTTTACTGTTCTAATTACATTGGTAACCAGTTTATAATAGCAATAAAGCACCTCGGGGGTTTGTGGTATATGGCCAATATCAATCCCAGAGCTAATACTATGCTGCTCCCACCAGTGTCAGCTGTCTAAAAAGAGACTGACCAGTGGTAGGGAGCACAAGCAGTCAGGGCCGGCGTTATGGGCGGGCCTTAGGGGCCCTGGCCTGCCCTAGCAAACCTTCTTGCCCGTCCAAATAAAATACTTAAATATTGATCATTTATTTGAACGAGACGCACGCTGACAGAAAGACGCATCAATCTCAGAGAAAGCATCCGAGCGAGAGAAACAGTGTGCCTCTGTCTCAGTATGTATAGACCATGTGTCTGATGCTGTCTGGACCAAAAGAACCAGGAGAACCAGACAGCATGTCATACTATTCCTGGCCAGACAACCTCAGATACATGGGTTACATATAGTAAGACAGAGGGGCGCTGTTTCACTCGCTTGGATGCTTTCGTCGGTAAGATCATTTCAGTCACTTGCGAATTGAAGGAAAGTTGGAGGATGCACTGTTTGGATGCTGGAATTATTTTGGACGAACGTGCAAAGGTAATCTACTTTTTGAAGTGATTTCTTTGACAATCAAATGAAAACATCATGACTGTTTGTGTTCATGCCACATTAAAAGGTAATACATTTTTACAGTTAAATGATGGCTTTGCTATAAAACCCACACAAGAGCATGCACACATAGGAGGTCCCAGGGGAAAAACACGCCCCCTATGGAAATCAAATGCCTGTCCAACTGATTCATTCTGGCAAGAAGGACAGCTTCGAAATCTGGCATTACGCTTGAGTCCCAGAAAAGTGTGGTTATCAACAGGAAACGGGTCATTGCGTAGAGAAAACCATCTCTATCACCTACACTACTACAGTAAATCATCTGCTCCACAATGGAGGAACAACCAGACCACATTCTTGTTGCACCATTTTTCAAACAATTCTCTGTATTCTCATTCGAAACCACACAAACCCACATCCATACACAAATCTCAATGACATAATGGAGAGAAACTCCATACTGGTGAATGTTTACTTGAGAATAGAATGCTTATGTCTCACACAGAGACATGCCAGTGGGGAAATCAAGCAATGTGCGGGGTGGCTGATAGGGATCTGTGTGTAGGAATAGAAAGTCCCACACCTAGAAGAGACCCTAGAGTACAGTTAGCATTGTTAAAATGGAAAACGACTGTTGAGAGGACGAGATTAGCGATATGAAATGTACACAGAACAGGCTATTTGTTCACTCCAGTAACAGGACTCCAAACACAGAGGAAGTCAGCATCCATTTGGAGTCCATTAGCTTTGACTTATATACTGAAGGCCTCACTTATAATATGAACATAATTATAATAATACAAACCAGACTAAACTTAATGCTAGTGTTGTTGCTTTGAATATCCTAAGCGGCTGGCAGCTTACAGTACCTAATGTCTTTCTTTAAGAAAAATCATAAGGTATGTTTAGATGTGCTTGTGCAGTAAACAAAAATAAAGCAGCTACAGGGTCATTGGCCAATGAAATGAATGGACATCTTTAATGGATGTGTCTAAGATATCGCTCTACTTAGCCAATCACTTACCGTTCAACTTCTGAGGACAAGGAGAATACATCAAGCGGCTGAAACGTGTGTGAATGATCAAGTAGGACCGAAGCAATAGGTTTAATCAGTGTTGAAATGGCAGAGCAGAGAGCCCTCCTCCTGAAGAAATGGATGACACCACTGATCAGGGGACTAAATGACAAAACCAATAAATTGCTTTTGTGACTCTCTGCTCTCCATGTAGCAATAAAGGGAAAGGGGGGGGGGGGGGGGGGGGGGCACTCACTGCATTAGGTTATATTTCCCATGATAACAAATTATATCTCCTTAGTTTCATAATTGAACTTCTCATCAACTTGGTCACACGGGGTCATCAAACCTGTCCAAACCCCCAGCAGACAATGAGGGGTTATAAAATACAACACTGTTCAGGTTAGGTCTCACTCCTCTCACTCTAAATACCACCAACACTGTTCAGGTTAGGCCTCACTCCACTCACTCTAAATACCACCAACACTGTTCAGGTTAGGCCTCACTCCACTCACTCTAAATACCACCAACACTGTTCAGGTTAGGTCTCACTCCACTCACTCTAAATACCACCAACACTGTTCAGGTTAGGCCTCACTCCACTCACTCTAAATACCACCAACACTGTTCAGGTTAGGCCTCACTCCACTCACGCTAAATACCACCAACACTGTTCAGGTTAGGTCTCACTCCACTCACTCTAAATACCACCAACACTGTTCAGGTTAGCTCTCACTCCACTCACTCTAAATACCACCAACACTGTTCAGGTTAGGTCTCACTCCACTCACTCTACATACCAACAACACTGTTCAGGTTAGCTCTCACTCCACTCACTCTAAATACCACCAACACTGTTCAGGTTAGGCCTCACTCCACTCACTCTAAATACCACCAACACTGTTCAGGTTAGGCCTCACTCCACTCACTCTAAATACCACCAACACTGTTCAGGTTAGGCCTCACTCCACTCACGCTAAATACCACCAACACTGTTCAGGTTAGGTCTCACTCCACTCACTCTAAATACCACCAACACTGTTCAGGTTAGCTCTCACTCCACTCACTCTAAATACCACCAACACTGTTCAGGTTAGGTCTCACTCCACTCACTCTACATACCAACAACACTGTTCAGGTTAGCTCTCACTCCACTCACTCTAAATACCACCAACACTGTTCAGGTTAGGTCTCACTCCACTCACTCTAAATACCACCAACACTGTTCAGGTTAGGCCTCACTCCACTCACTCTAAATACCACCAACACTGTTCAGGTTAGGTCTCACTCCACCCACTCTAAATACCACCAACACTGTTCAGGTTAGGCCTCACTCCACTCACTCTAAATACCACCAACACTGTTCAGGTTAGGTCTCACTCCACTCACTCTACATACCAACAACACTGTTCAGGTTAGGCCTCACTCCACTCACGCTAAATACCACCAACACTGTTCAGGTTAGGCCTCACTCCACTCACTCTAAATACCACCAACACTGTTCAGGTTAGGCCTCACTCCACTCACTCTAAATACCACCAACACTGTTCCGGTTAGGCCTCACTCCCCCCACTCTAAATACCACCAACACTGTTCAGGTTAGGCCTCACTCCCCCCACTCTAAATACTAACAACACTGTTCAGGTTAGGTCTCACTCCACCCACTCGAAATACCACCAACACTGTTCAGGTTAGGTCTCACTCCCCCCACTCTAAATACCACCAACACTGTTCAGGTTAGGCCTCACTCCACTCACTCTAAATACCACCAACACTGTTCAGGTTAGGCCTCACTCCACCCACTCTAAATACCACCAACACTGTTCAGGTTAGGCCTCACTCCTCCCACTCGAAATACCACCAACACTGTTCAGGTTAGGCCTCACTCCACTCACTCTAAATACCACCAACACTGTTCAGGTTAGGCCTCACTCCACCCACTCGAAATACCACCAACACTGTTCAGGTTAGGTCTCACTCCACCCACTCGAAATACCACCAACACTGTTCAGGTTAGCTCTCACTCCACTCACTCTAAATACCACCAACACTGTTCAGGTTAGGTCTTACTCCACTCACTCTAAATACCACCAACACTGTTCAGGTTAGCTCTCACTCCACTCACTCTAAATACCACCAACACTGTTCAGGTTAGGTCTTACTCCACTCACTCTAAATACCACCAACACTGTTCAGGTTAGCTCTCACTCCACTCACTCTAAATACCACCAACACTGTTCAGGTTAGGTCTCACTCCACTCACTCTAAATACCACCAACACTGTTCAGGTTAGGCCTCACTCCCCCCACTCTAAATACTAACAACACTGTTCAGGTTAGGTCTCACTCCACTCACTCGAAATACCACCAACACTGTTCAGGTTAGGCCTCACTCCACCCACTCTAAATACCACCAACACTGTTCAGGTTAGGTCTCACTCCACTCACTCTAAATACCACCAACACTGTTCAGGTTAGGTCTTACTCCACCCACTCGAAATACCACCAACACTGTTCAGGTTAGGCCTCACTCCACCCACTCTAAATACCACCAACACTGTTCAGGTTAGGCCTCACTCCACCCACTCTAAATACCACCAACACTGTTCAGGTTAGGTCTCACTCCACTCACAGGCATACACAGTGTATGTCTGTGATGTGTGTATATATGTGATGTGTGTATGTATGTGATATGTGTATGTCTGTGATGTGTGTATGTATGTGATGTGTGTATGTGATGTGATGTGTGTATGTGATGTGATGTGTGTATGTCTGTGATGTGTGTATGTCTGTGATGTGTGTATGTCTGTGATGTGTGTGAGGTATGTATGTCTGTGATGTGTGTATGTCTGTGATGTGTGTATGTATGTGATATGTGTATGTCTATGATGTGTGTATGTCTGTGATGTGTGTATGTATGTGATATGTCTATGTCTATGATGTGTGTATGTCTGTGATGTGTGTATGTATGTGATATGTGTATGTCTATGATGTGTGTATGTATGTGATATGTGTATGTCTGTGATGTGTGTATGTATGTGATGTGTGTATGTGATGTGTGTATGTCTGTGATGTGTGTATGTCTGTGATGTGTGTATGTCTGTGATGTGTGTGAGGTATGTATGTCTGTGATGTGTGTATGTCTGTGATGTGTGTATGTCTGTGATGTGTGTATGTATGTGATGTGTGTATGTCTATGATGTGTGTATGTATGTGATGTGTGTATGTCTGTGATGTGTGTATGTATGTGATGTGTGTATGTATGTGATGTGTGTATGTATGTGATGTGTGTATGTCTGTGATGTGTGTATGTCTGTGATGTGTGTATGTCTGTGATGTGTGTGAGGTATGTATGTCTGTGATGTGTGTATGTCTGTGATGTGTGCATGTCTGTGATGTGTGTATGTGTGTATATATGTGATGTGTGTATGTCTGTTATGTGTGTATGTATGTGATATGTGTATGTCTATGATGTCTGTATGTCTATGATGTGTGTATGGCTGTGATGTGTGCATGTCTGTGATGTGTGTATGTGTGTATATATGTGATGTGTGTATGTCTGTGATGTGTGTATGTCTGTGATATGTGTATGTCTGTGATGTGTGTATGTCTGTGATGTGTGTATGTCTGTGATGTGTGTATGTCTGTGATGTGTGTATGTCTGTGATGTGTGTCTGTGATGTGTGTATATATGTGATGTGTGTATGTCTGTGATGTGTGTCTATATGTGATGTGTGTATGTCTGTGATGTGTGTCTGTGATGTGTGTATATATGTGATGTGTGTATGTCTGTGATGTGTGTATATATGTGATGTGTGTATGTCTGTGATGTGTGTCTGTGATGTGTGTATATATGTGATGTGTGTATGTCTGTGATGTGTGTCTATATGTGATGTGTGTATGTCTGTGATGTGTGTATATATGTGATGTGTGTATGTCTGTGATGTGTGTATGTATGTGATATGTGTATGTATGTGTATGTCTATGATGTGTGTATGTCTGTGATGTGTGTATGTATGTGATGTGTGTATGTATGTGATGTGTGTATGTCTGTGATGTGTGTATGTCTGTGATGTGTGTCTGTGATGTGTGTATATATGTGATGTGTGTATGTCTGTGATGTGTGCATGTATGTGATATGTGTATGTATGTGATGTGTGTATGTCTGTGATGTGTGTATGTCTATGATGTGTGTATGTCTGTGATGTGTGTATGTCTGTGATGTGTGTATGTCTATGATGTGTGTATGTATGTGATGTGTGTATGTCTGTGATGTGTGTATGTCTATGATGTGTGTATGTCTGTGATGTGTGTATGTGTGTATGTAGTATGTGATGTGATGTGTGTATGTCTGTGATGTGTGTATGTATGTGATGTGTGTATGCCTGTGATGTGTGTATGTCTGTGATGTGTGTATGTCTGTGATGTGTGTATGTCGGTGATGTGTGTATATATGTGATGTGTGTATGTCTGTGATGTGTGTATGTCTATGATGTGTGTATGTCTGTGATGTGTGTATGTATGTGATGTGTGTATGTATGTGATGTGTGTATGTCTGTGATGTGTGTATGTATGTGATGTGTGTATGTCTGTGATGTGTGTATGTATGTGATGTGTGTATGTATGTGATGTGTGTATGTCTGTGATGTGTGTATGTATGTGATGTGTATGTCTATGATGTCTGTATGTCTATGATGTGTGTATGGCTGTGATGTGTGCATGTCTGTGATGTGTGTATGTGTGTAATATATGTGGATGTGTGTATGTCTGTGATGTGTGATAGTCTGTGATATTGTGTATGTCTGTGGATGTGTGTAGTCTGTGAAGTGTGTAGGTCTGTGATGTGTGTATGTCTATGATGTGTGTATGTCTGTGATGTGTGTCTGTGATGTGTGTATATATGTGATGTGTGTATGTCTGTGATGTGTGTCCAATATTGTGATGTGTTGTATGTCTGTGATGTGTGTCTGTGATGTGTGTTAAGTATAATGTGATGTGTGTAATGTCCTGTGATGTGTTGTATATATGTGGATGTGTGTATGTCTGTGATGTGGGGGTGTACTGTGATGTGTGTATATATGTGATGTGTGTATGTCTGGTGATGTGGTATATATGTGACTCTACTGGGTGTTTGCTCTCTACTCTAATTGGGTTTGTATGTCTCTACTCTAACTGGATGTGTATGTTCTCTACTCTACTGGTTGTTGTTCTCTACTCTACTGGTTGTTTTGTTCTCTACTCTACTGGGTGGGTGTTCTGTACTCTACTGGTGTGTATGTTCTCTACTCTACGGGTTTTTGTTCTCTCTCTACTGGTGTTTGTCTCTACTCTACTGGGTGTTTGCTCTCATACTCTACTGGTGTGTATGTTCTTCTACTCACATGTGTGTTTTCTCTACTCTACTGTTTGTGTTCTCTAACCCTCTGGGTGTAGGTTTCTCTCCTCTACTGGTTTGTGTGTTCTCTACGCTACTGGGTGTGTGTTCTCTACTCTACTGGTGTGTGTTCCTCTACTTCCTTGGGGTGTTTGTTCTCTACGCTACTGGGTGGTATGTTCCTCTACTCTACTGGGTGTATGTTCTCTAATCTACTGGGTGGTGTTCTCTACTCTACTGGGTGTATTTCTCTACTCTCTGGTGGTGTTTCTCTACTCTACTGGGTGTGTGTTCTCTACTCTACTGAGTGTGTTGTTTTCTCTCTACTCTACTGGGTGTGTATGTTTCTCTACTCTTACTGGGGTGTGTTGCCTCTACTCTACTGGTTGTTTGTTCTCTACTCTACTGGTGTGTGTTCTCTACTCTACTGGGTGTTTTTGTTCTCTACTCTAAGGGGGGTTATTTTCTCTAATCTACTGGGTGGTAATGTCTCTACTCTCTGGTTAGTATGCTCTCTACTCTAACTGGTGTGGTGTTCTCTACTCTACTGGGTGTTTTGCTCTCTAACTCTCGGGGTGTGTATTCTCTACCTCTACGATGGTGTGTGTTCTCTCTCTACTGGTGTTTTGTTCTCTACTCTACTGGGTGTAGTTCTCTTACTCTACTGGGTTTGTGTTCTCTACTCTACTGGTGTGTGTTCTCCACTCTACGGTGTTTGTTTCTGCTCATCTAATGGGTGTGTATGTTTCTCTAATCTACTGGGTGTATGTTCGCTACTCTACTGGGTGTATGTTCTCTACTCTACTGGTTGTGTTCTCTACTCTACTTGGTGTTTGTTCTCTACTCTACTGTGTGTATGTCTCTACTCTACTGATGTGTGTTCCTTACTCTACTGGTTCTATTTCGCTACTCACTGTGTGTGTTTCTGTACTCTACTGGGTGTGTAATGTTCCTACCTCTACTGGGTGTTTGGCTCTCTACTCTAATGGTCTGTATGTTCTCTACCTACTGGATTTGTTATGTTCTCTACTCTACCTGGTTGTTTGTTCTCTACTCTACTGGGTGTGTATGTTCTCTACTCTAACTGCTCGTGTTGTTTTGCTCTCTACCTACTGTGTGTGTTCTCTACTCTACTGGTTGTTTTGTTCTGCTACTCTACTGGGTTGTGTTCTGTACTCTACCTGGGGTGTGTATGTTCGTCTACTCTACTGGTGTTTGCTCTCTACTCTATCTACTGGTGTTTGTTTCTCTACTCTACTGGGTGTGTTGTTCTCTACTCTAACTGGGTGGTGTTCCTACTCTACTGGGTGTTTGTTCTCTATACTCTACGGGTGTGTATGTTTCTCTACTCTACTGTGTTGTGCGTTCTCTACTCTCTGGGTCTATGTTCTCTACTCTATGGGTGTGTGTTCGTACTCTACTTGATGTGTATGTTCTCTACTCTACTGGTGTTTGCTCTCTACTCTACTTGGGTTTTGTATGTTTCCTACTCTAACTGGATGTGTATGTCTCTACTCTACTGGTTTGTTTGTTCTCTACTCTACTGTTGTTTGTTCTCTACCTACTGGGTGTGTGTTCTGTACGCTACACTCTGTGTGTTATGTTCTCTCCTCTACTGGGTGTTTGTTCTCTACTCTACTGGGTTTGTTTTCTCTACCTCTACTGGGTTTTGCTCTCTACTCTGCTGGGTGTGTATGGTTTCTCTAACTCTACATGGTGTGTGTTCTCTACTCACTGGGTGTTTGTTCTCGACTCTACTGGTGATGTTCTCTACTCTCCTGGTTTGTGTGTTCTCTCCCTCTACTGGTGTGTGTTCTCTAACTCCCTTGGGTTTGTTTCTCTACTCTAGCTGGGTGTATGTTCTCTACTCTACTGGGTGTTGTTCTCGTACTCTACTGGGGTGTGTTTCTCTACTCTACTGGTGTGTGTTCTGGTTACTCTACTGGGTGTGTAGTTCTCTACTCTACTGGGTGTTTGTTCTCTACTCTACTGGGTGTGTGTTCTCTAATCTATTGGGTGTTTGCTCTCTAACTCTACTGGGTGTTTATGTTCTTACTCTACATGTGTGTGTTCTCTACTCTACTGGGTGTTTGTTCTCTACCTACTGGGTGTATGTTCTCTACTCTACTGGGTGTGTGTCTCTACTCTACTGGTGTGTGTTCTCTCTCCCTGGTGTTTGTTCTCTACTCTACTGGGTGTATGTTCTCTACTCTACTGGTGTGTGTTCTCTATCTACTGGTGTGTATGTTCTCTACTCTACTGGGTGTGTATGTTCTCTACTCTACTGGGTGTGTGTTTCCTCTACTCTCTGGTGTTGTGTTCTCTACTCTACTGGGTGTTTTGTTCTCTTTACTCTAATGGGTTTGTATGTTCTCTACTCTACTGATTTGTTCTCTACCTACTGTGTTTGGTTCTCTACTCTACTGGTGTGTTGTTCCCTCCTACTCTACTGGTGTTTGTTGCTCTAGCTCTACTGGGTGTTTGTTCTCTACTCTACTGGGGGGGGGGGGGGTGTGTATGTTCTCGTACTCTACTATTGTTGTTCTCTACTCTACTGGGTCTATGTTCTCTACTCTACTGGGTGTGTGTTTCTGTACTCTACTGGTGTGGTATGTTTTCTCTACTCTTACGGGTGTTTGCTCTCTACTCTATGGTCTGTATGTTCTCTACTCTAACTGGATGTGTATGTTCTCTACTCTACTGGTTGTTTGTTCTTCTACTCTATGGTTTGTTGTTCTCTACTCTCGGGGTGTGTTTTCTGTAACTCTACTGGGTGTGTATGTTTCTCTACTCTACTGGGTGTTTTTCTCTACTCTACTGGGTGTGTGTTCTCTACTCTACGGGTTTTTGCTCTCTACTCTACTGTGTGTATGTTGCTTCTACTCTACATGGTGTGTGGTTCTCTACTCTACTGGGTGTTTGTTCTCTCTCTACTGGGTGTATTTCTCCTACTCTACTGGGTGTGTGGTTCTCTACTCCCTTGTGTGTTTGTCTCTATACTCTACTGGTGTAGTTCTCTACTCTACTGGTGTATGTCTCTACCTACTGTGTGTGTGTTTTCTCTACTCTACTGGTGTGATGTTCTCTACTCTACTGGTGTGTTATGTTTCTCTACTCTAACTGTGTTTGTTCGCTACTCTACTCTATGGGTGTGGGTGTTCTCATACTCCTACTGGGGTTTGCCTCTCTACTCACTGGTGTTGTATGTTCTCTACTCTACTGGTGGTGTGTTCTCTACTCTACTGTGTTTGTTCTCTACTCTACTGGTGTATGTTCTCTACTCTACTGGTGTGTGTTCTCTAACTCTACTGGGTGTGTTCTTCTCGTACTCCCTTGGGTTTTTGTCTCTACTCTACTGGTGTATGTTCTCTACTCTATGGGTGGTGTTTCTCTACTCTACTGGGTGTGTATGTTCTCTAACTCTACTGGGTGTGTATGTTCTCTACTTACTGGTGGTGTGTCTCTACTCTACTGGGTGTGTGTTTCTCTACTCTACTGGTTGTGTTCTCTACTCTACTGGTGTTTGTTCTCTACTCTAATGGGTTTGTATGTTCTCACTCTAACTGGGAGTTTGTTCTCTACTCTAGCTGGTGTTTGTTCTCATACTCTACTGGGTCTATGTTCTCTACTCTACTGGGTGATGTTCTCTACTCTCCTGGGTGTGTGTTCTCTATCTCTACTGGGTGGTGTGTTCCTGTACTCTACTGGGTGTGTAGGTTCCTACTCTACTGGTGTTTTGCTCCTCGTACTCTCTGGGTGTGTGTTCTCTACTCTACTGGGTGTGTGTTCTCTACTCTACTGGGTGTGTATGTTCTCTTCTCTACTGGGTATATGTTCTCTACTCTACTGGGTGTATGTTCTCTACTCTACTGGTTGTATGTTCTCTACTCTACTGGATGTGTGTTCTGTGCTCTACTGGGTGTGTGTGTACCTTGTGGATGCATGTACATGGCCAAAAGTATGCTCGTTGAACATCTCATTCCAAAATCTCGGCCATTAAAATGGAGTTGGACCCCTTTTGCTGCTATAACAACCTCCACTCTTCTGGGAAGGCTTTCCACTAGATGTTGGAACATTGCTACGAAGACTTGCTTCCATTTAACTACAACAGCATTAGTGAGGTCAGGCACTGATGTTGAGGCTCTGTGGCAGTGAAAAAGAAAGTAGGGGGAG
>NC_052334.1:11659020-11718069 GCF_016432855.1 Salvelinus namaycush | reverse complement strand
CCTACACACAGCACTAGCAGACATACACACATCACATATATCACACACACACAATCACAATAACACACACACATCAAATAACACAACATATAGACATACACACCCATCACAGACATACACACATCACAGACATACACACATCACAGACATACACACATCACATATATACACACATCATAGACATACACATATCACAGACATACACACTACACATATATACACACATCATAGACATACACATATCACAGACATACACACATCACATATATACACACATCATAGACATACACATATCACAGACATACACACATCACATATATACACACATCACAGACATACACACATCACAGACATACACACATCACATACATACACACATCACATATATACACACATCATAGACATACACATATCACAGATATACACACATCACAGACATACACACATCACAGACATACACACATCACAAACATACACACATCACATACATACACACATCACATACAGACACACATCACAGATATACACACATCATAGACATACACACATCACAGACATACACACATCACATATATACACACATCATAGACATACACACATCACAGACATACACACATCACATACATACACACCTCACCGACATACACACATCACAGACACACATCACCGACATACACACATCACAGACATACACACATCACAGACATACACACATCACAGACATACACACATCACATACATACACACATCACAGGCATACACACATCACATCACATACTACATACACACATACACACATCACAGACATACACACATCATAGACATACACACATCACATACAGACACACATCACAGACATACACACATCACAGACATACACACATCACATATATACACACATCACAGACATACATCACAGACATACACACATCACAGGCATACACACATCACATCACATACTACATACACACATACACACATCACAGACATACACACATCACAGACATACACACATCACATATATACACACATCACATACATACACACATCACAGATATACACACATCATAGACATACACACATCACAGACATACACACATCACAGACATACACACATCACAGACATACACACATCACATATATACACACATCATAGACATACACATATCACAGACATACACACTACACATATATACACACATCATAGACATACACATATCACAGACATACACACATACACATATATACACACATACATAGACATACACATATCACAGACATACACACATCACATATATACACACATCACAGACATACACACATCACAGACATACACACATCACATACATACACACATCACATATATACACACATCATAGACATACACATATCACAGATATACACACATCACATACATACACACATCACAGACATACACACATCACAACAAACTCACATCACATACATACACACATCACATACAGACACACATCACAGATATACACACATCATAGACATACACACATCACATACATACACACATCACATATATACACACATCATAGACATACACACATCACAGACATACACACATCACATACATACATACACACATCACCTGACATACACAACATCACAGCACTACACATCACACGACATACACACATACACAGACATACACACACATCACAGACACACATGACTCATCACAGACATACACACATCACATACATACACACATCACATGGCATACACACATCACCATCACATTACTACATACACACAATACACACATCACAGACATAAACACACATCATAGACATACACACATCAACATACACTCACAGACACACATCACAGAATACACACATCACAGACATACAACCACACATATATACACACATCACAGACATACATCACAGACATACACACATCCAGGCATACACACATCACATCACATACTACATACACACATACACACATCACAGACATACACACATCATAGACATAAACACATCACAGGCATACACACATCACATCACATACTACATACACACAGACACACATCACATACATACACACATCACAGGCATACACACATCACATCACATACTACATACACACATACACACATCACAGACAACACAATCACATACATACATACATCACATACAACATATCAGACATACAACACATCACAGACATACACACATCACATAATACACACATCACATATATACACCACCATCACATACATACACACATCACAGACATACACACATCACAGACATACACACATCACATATATACACACATCACAGACACACATCACAGACATACACACATCACATACATACACATATCACATACATGCACACATCACAGACATACACACATCACATATATACACACATCACAGACACACATCACAAGACATACACACATACACAGACATACACAAATCACCATACATACTACACAATCACATACATACACACATCACAGACATACACACATCATAGACATACACCATACATCACACATATATCACATACATACACATACACAGACATACACACATCACATATATACACACATCACAGACATTTACACATCACAGACATCACACACATACACAGGCATCACACACATCACAGACATACACACATCCACAGGCATACACACAAATCACATACATCACAACACAATACACATACATACACACATCACATACATACACACATCACAACATACACACATAACAGACATACACACATCACTCAGACATACACATATCCACACACCATACACACACACATCATATACACACATCATAGACATACACACATCATAGACATACACACATCACAATATATACACACATCACAGACATACACACATCACAGCATACACACATTCACATACATACACACATCACAGTATACACATCACATCATAGATCATACACATATCACATAATACAAACATCACAGACCTACACACATCACACACATACACACATCACAACATACACACATCACATACATACACACATCACATACAGACACACATCACAGATATACACACATCATAGACATACACACATCACAGACATACACACATCACATAATACACACATCATGACATACAACATCACAGACATACATCACATACATAACACACCTCACAGAACTACAAACATACACAATCACACACATCACGACATACACACATCAACAGCACATACACACATCACAAAATACACACATCACAAATACAACACATCACATACATACAACATCACAAGCATACACACATCACATCACATACATACATACACACATCACCACACATCACAGACATACACACATCAATAAAGACATACACACATCACAATCAAAACACACATCACAGCACATACACACATCACAGACATTACACACATCCACATATACATACACACATCACACAGACATACATCACAGACATACACACATCACAGGCATACACACATCACATCACATACTACATACACACATACACACATCACAGACATACACACATCATAGACATAAACACATCACAGGCATACACACATCACATCACATACTACATACACACAGACACACATCACATACATACACACATCACAGGCATACACACATCACATCACATACTACATACACACATACACACATCACAGACATACACACATCACATACATACACACATCACATACAGACACATATCACAGACATACACACATCACAGACATACACACATCACATATATACACACATCACATATATACACACATCACATACATACACACATCACAGACATACACACATCACAGACATACACACATCACATATATACACACATCACAGACACACATCACAGACATACACACATCACATACATACACATATCACATACATGCACACATCACAGACATACACACATCACATATATACACACACCATCACAGACACACATCACAGACATACACACATCACAGACATACACACATCACATACATACACACATCACATACACATACACACATCACAGACATACACACATCATAGACATACACATACATACACATATCACATCCATACCACATCACAGACATACCCACATCACATATATACACACATCACAGACATTACACATCACAAATACACACATCACACATACACACATCACAGACATACCACATCACAAGCATACACACATACACTACATACACACATCACATACATACACACACACATTACATACACTACAACACATACATACACACATCACAGACATACACACATCATAGACATACACACATCACAGGCATACACACATCACATACATACACACATCACAGATATACACACATCATAGACATACACACATCACAGACATACACACATCACATACATACACGCATCACATACATACCCACATACACACATCACATACATACCCACATACACACATCACATACATACACACATCACAGACATACACGCATCACATACATACCCACATACACACATCACATACATACCCACATACACACATACACATATCACATACATACACACATACATACCCACATACACACATACACATATCACATACATACCCACATACACACATCACATACATACACACATCACAGACATACACGCATCACATACATACACACATACACACATCACATACATACCCACATACACACATACACATATCACATACATACCCACATACACACATCACATACATACACACATCACAGACATACACGCATCACATACATACCCACATACACACATCACATACATACACACATCACAGACATACACACATACACACATCACAGACATACACACATACACACATCACAGACATACACACATCACATACTACATACACACATACACACATCACAGACATACACACATCACAAACATACACACATCACATACAGACACACATCACATACATACACACATCACAAACAGACACACATCACAGACATACACACATCACATACATACACACATCACATACAGACACACATCACATACATACACACATCACAAACATACACACATCACAGACATACACACATCACAGACATACACACATCACAGACATACACACATCACAAACAGACACACATCACAGACATACACACATCACAGACATACACACATCACATATATACACACATCATAGACACACACACATCACAGACATACACACATCACAGACATACACACATCACAGACATACACACATCACAGACATACACACAGCACAGACATACACACATCACATACATACACACATCACAGACATACACACATCACATACATACACACATCACATACATACACATCACAGACATACACACATCACATAAATACAAAATTACAAAACACTACACACATACACACATCACAGACATACACACATCACATACATACACACATCACATAATGCACACATCACAGACATACACACATCACATACATACACACATCACAGACATACACACATCACATACATACACACATCACATACATACACACATCACCGACATACACACATAAAGACATACACACATCACAGACATAACAACATCACATATAACACACACTCACCGACATACACACATCACAGACATACACCACATCACAGACATACACACATCACAGACATACACACATCACATACATACACACACACAGACATACACACATCACATCACATACTACATACACACATACACACATCACAGACATACACACATCATAGACATAACACACATCACAGAACATACACACATACACAGACATACACATCATCACATACATACACACATCACACATACATACACACACATAGACATAACACCACATCACAGACATAACACCACATCACAGACATACACACAATCATAGAATACACACATCCACAGACCAACAACATACACACCATCACATACATACACATATCACATACATGCACACATCCAGACATACACACATCACAGATACATACAACACACATCACAGGACACACATCATCACATGACATACACACATCACAGACATACACAACATCACTACATACACACATCACATCACATACACACATCACAGACATACACACATCATTAAAACATACAATACATACACATATCACATACATACACACATACACACATCACAGACATACACACATCACATACATACACACATCACAGACAATACACACATAGAGAACATACACACCCAGTAGAGTACAGAACACACACCCAGTAGAGTAGAGAACACACACCAGTAGAGTAGAGAACATACACACCCAGTAGAGTAGAGAACAAACACCCAGTAGAGTAGAGAACACACACCAGTAGAGTAGAGAACATACACACCCAGTAGAGTAGAGAACAAACACCAGTAGACTAGAGAGCAAACACCCAGTAGAGTAGAGAACATACACACCCAGTAGAGTACAGAACAAACAACCAGTAGAGTAGAGAACACACACCCAGTAGAGTAGAGAGCAAACACCCAGTAGAGTAGAGAACATACACACCCAGTAGAATAGAGAACATAGAACCAGTAGAGTAGAGAACATACACACCCAGTAGAGTAGAGAGAGAGCAAACACCCAGTAGAGTAGAGAACATACACACCCAGTAGAGTACAGAACACACACCAGTAGAGTAGAGAACATAGACCCAGTAGAGAGTAGAGAACACACACCCAGTAGAGTAGAGAACATACACACCCAGTAGAGTAGAGAACATACACACCCAGTAGAGTAGAGAACATACACACCCAGTAGAGTAGAGAGCACACACCCAGTAGAGTAGAGAACATACACCCAGTAGAGTAGAGAACAAACACCCAAAGGAGTAGAGAACACACACCCAGTAGAGTAGAGAACACACACCCAGTAGAGTAGAGAACATACACCCAGTAGAGTAGAGAACAAACACCCAGTAGAGTAGAGAACACACACCATGTAGAGTAGAGAACAAACACCCAGTAGAGTAGAGAGCAAACACCCAGTAGAGTAGAGAACACACACCCAGTAGAGTAGAGAACAAACACCCAGTAGAGTAGAGAACATACACACCCAGTAGAGTAGAGAACAAACACCCAGTAGAGTAGAGAACACACACCCAGTAGAGTAGAGAACACACACCCAGTAGAGTAGAGAACACACACCCAGTAGAGTAGAGAACACACACCCAGTAGAGTAGAGAACACACACCCAGTAGAGTAGAGAACACACACCCAGTAGAGTAGAGAACACACATCCAGTAGAGTAGAGAACATACACACCCAGTAGAGTAGAGAACAAACACCCAGTAGAGTGGAGAACACACACCCAGTAGAGTAGAGAACACACACCCAGTAGAGTAGAGAACATACACCCAGTAGAGTAGAGAACAAACACCCAGTAGAGTAGAGAACACACACCATGTAGAGTAGAGAACATACACACCCAGTAGAGTAGAGAGCAAACACCCAGTAGAGTAGAGAACACACACCCAGTAGAGTAGAGAGCATACACCCAGTAGAGTAGAGAACATACACCCAGTAGATTAGAGAACATACACACCCATTAGAGTAGAGAACAAACACCCAGTAGAGTAGAGAACACACACCCAGTAGAGTAGAGAACACACACCCAGTAGAGTAGAGAACACACACCCAGTAGAGTAGAGAACATACACCCAGTAGAGTAGAGAACAAACACCCAAGGGAGTAGAGAACACACACCCAGTAGAGTAGAGAACACACACCCAGTAGAGTAGAGAACACACAACCAGTAGAGTAGAGAACATACACCCAGTAGAGTAGAGAACACACACCCAGTAGAGTAGAGAACACACACCATGTAGAGTAGAGAACATACACACCCAGTAGAGTAGAGAGCAAACACCCAGTAGAGTAGAGAACACACACCCAGTAGAGTAGAGAACAAACACCCAGTAGAATAGAGAACATACACACCCAGTAGAGTACAGAACACACACCCAGTAGAGTAGAGAACAAACAACCAGTAGAGTAGAGAACAAACAACCAGTAGAGTAGAGAACATACACATCCAGTAGAGTAGAGAACATACAAACCCAGTAGAGTAGAGAGCAAACACCCAGTAGAGTAGAGAACATACACACCCAGTAGAGTACAGAACACACACCCAGTAGAGTAGAGAACACACACCCAGTAGAGTAGAGAACATACACACCCAGTAGAGTAGAGAACAAACACCCAGTAGAGTAGAGAACACACACCCAGTAGAGTAGAGAACATACACACCCAGTAGAGTAGAGAACAAACACCCAGTAGACTAGAGAGCAAACACCCAGTAGAGTACAGAACACACACCCAGTAGAGTACAGAACAAACAACCAGTAGAGTAGAGAACACACACCCAGTAGAGTAGAGAGCAAACACCCAGTAGAGTAGAGAACATACACACCCAGTAGAGTAGAGAACAAACAACCAGTAGAGTAGAGAACATACACATCCAGTAGAGTAGAGAACATACAGACCCATTAGAGTAGAGAGCAAACACCCAGTAGAGTAGAGAACATACACACCCAGTAGAGTACAGAACACACACCCAGTAGAGTAGAGAACATAGACCCAGTAGAGTAGAGAACACACATCCAGTAGAGTAGAGAACATACACACCCAGTAGAGTAGAGAACAAACACCCAGTAGATTAGAGAACAAACACCCAGTAGAGTAGAGAACACACACCCAGTAGAGTAGAGAACAAACACCCAGTAGAGTAGAGAACAAACTCCCAGTAGAGTAGAGAACATACAAACCCATTAGAGTAGAGAACAAACACCCAGTAGAGTAGAGAACACACACCCAGTAGAGTAGAGAACACACACCCAGTAGAGTAGAGAACATACACACCCAGTAGAGTAGAGAACATACACACCCAGTAGAGTAGAGAACACACACCCAGTAGAGTAGAGAACATACACCCAGTAGAGTAGAGAACAAACACCCAAGGGAGTAGAGAACACACACCCAGTAGAGTAGAGAACACACACCCAGTAGAGTAGAGAACATACACCCAGTAGAGTAGAGAACAAACACCCAGTAGAGTAGAGAACACACACCATGTAGAGTAGAGAACATACACACCCAGTAGAGTAGAGAGCAAACACCCAATAGAGTAGAGAACACACACCCAGTAGAGTAGAGAACAAACACCCAGTAGAGTAGAGAACATACACACCCAGTAGAGTACAGAACACACACCCAGTAGAGTAGAGAACACACACCCAGTAGAGTAGAGAACATACACCCAGTAGAGTAGAGAACATACACCCAGTAGAGTAGAGAACAAACACCCAAGGGAGTAGAGAACACACACCCAGTAGAGTAGAGAACACACAACCAGTAGAGTAGAGAACATACACCCAGTAGAGTAGAGAACAAACACCCAGTAGAGTAGAGAACACACACCATGTAGAGTAGAGAACATACACACCCAGCAGAGTAGAGAGCAAACACCCAGTAGAGTAGAGAACACACACCCAGTAGAGTAGAGAACAAACACCCAGTAGAGTAGAGAACATACACACCCAGTAGAGTACAGAACACACACCCAGTAGAGTAGAGAACAAACAACCAGTAGAGTAGAGAACAAACAACCAGTAGAGTAGAGAACATACACATCCAGTAGAGTAGAGAACATACAAACCCAGTAGAGTAGAGAGCAAACACCCAGTAGAGTAGAGAACATACACACCCAGTAGAGTACAGAACACACACCCAGTAGAGTAGAGAACATAGACCCAGTAGAGTAGAGAACGCACACCCAGTAGAGTAGAGAACATACACACCCAGTAGAGTAGAGAACAAACACCCAGTAGAGTAGAGAACACACACCCAGTAGAGTAGAGAACATACACACCCAGTAGAGTAGAGAACAAACACCCAGTAGAGTAGAGAGCAAACACCCAGTAGAGTAGAGAACATACACACCCAGTAGAGTACAGAACACACACCCAGTAGAGTAGAGAACAAACAACCAGTAGAGTAGAGAACACACACCCAGTAGAGTAGAGAGCAAACACCCAGTAGAGTAGAGAACATACACACCCAGTAGAGTAGAGAACAAACAACCAGTAGAGTAGAGAACATACACATCCAGTAGAGTAGAGAACATACAGACCCATTAGAGTAGAGAGCAAACACCCAGTAGAGTAGAGAACATACACACCCAGTAGAGTACAGAACACACACCCAGTAGAGTAGAGAACATAGACCCAGTAGAGTAGAGAACACACATCCAGTAGAGTAGAGAACATACACACCCAGTAGAGTAGAGAACAAACACCCAGTAGAGTAGAGAACAAACACCCAGTAGAGTAGAGAACACACACCCAGTAGAGTAGAGAACATACACCCAGTAGAGTAGAGAACATACACCCAGTAGATTAGAGAACATACACACCCATTAGAGTAGAGAACAAACACCCAGTAGAGTGGAGAACACACACCCAGTAGAGTAGAGAACACACACCCAGTAGAGTAGAGAACATACACCCAGTAGAGTAGAGAACAAACACCCAGTAGAGTAGAGAACACACACCATGTAGAGTAGAGAACATACACACCCAGTAGAGTAGAGAGCAAACACCCAGTAGAGTAGAGAACACACACCCAGTAGAGTAGAGAGCATACACCCAGTAGAGTAGAGAACATACACCCAGTAGATTAGAGAACATACACACCCATTAGAGTAGAGAACAAACACCCAGTAGAGTAGAGAACACACACCCAGTAGAGTAGAGAACACACACCCAGTAGAGTAGAGAACACACACCCAGTAGAGTAGAGAACATACACACCCAGTAGAGTAGAGAACATACACACCCAGTAGAGTAGAGAACACACACCCAGTAGAGTAGAGAACACACACCCAGTAGAGTAGAGAACATACACCCAGTAGAGTAGAGAACACACACCCAGTAGAGTAGAGAACATACACCCAGTAGAGTAGAGAACATACACCCAGTAGAGTAGAGAACAAACACCCAAGGAAGTAGAGAACACACACCCAGTAGAGTAGAGAACACACACCCAGTAGAGTAGAGACCACACAACCAGTAGAGTAGAGAACATACACCCAGTAGAGTAGAGAACACACACCCAGTAGAGTAGAGAACACACACCATGTAGAGTAGAGAACATACACACCCAGTAGAGTAGAGAGCAAACACCCAGTAGAGTAGAGAACACACACCCAGTAGAGTAGAGAACAAACACCCAGTAGAGTAGAGAACATACACACCCAGTAGAGTACAGAACACACACCCAGTAGAGTAGAGAACAAACAACCAGTAGAGTAGAGAACAAACAACCAGTAGAGTAGAGAACATACACATCCAGTAGAGTAGAGAACATACAAACCCAGTAGAGTAGAGAGCAAACACCCAGTAGAGTAGAGAACATACACACCCAGTAGAGTACAGAACACACACCCAGTAGAGTAGAGAACACACACCCAGTAGAGTAGAGAACATACACACCCAGTAGAGTAGAGAACAAACACCCAGTAGAGTAGAGAACACACACCCAGTAGAGTAGAGAACATACACACCCAGTAGAGTAGAGAACAAACACCCAGTAGACTAGAGAGCAAACACCCAGTAGAGTAGAGAACATACACACCCAGTAGAGTACAGAACAAACAACCAGTAGAGTAGAGAACACACACCCAGTAGAGTAGAGAGCAAACACCCAGTAGAGTAGAGAACATACACACCCAGTAGAATAGAGAACAAACAACCAGTAGAGTAGAGAACATACACATCCAGTAGAGTAGAGAACATACAAACCCAGTAGAGTAGAGAACATAGAACCAGTAGAGTAGAGAACACACACCCAGTAGAGTAGAGAACATACAAACCCAGTAGAGTAGAGAGCAAACACCCAGTAGAGTAGAGAACATACACACCCAGTAGAGTACAGAACACACACCAGTAGAGTAGAGAACATAGACCCAGTAGAGTAGAGAACACACACCCAGTAGAGTAGAGAACACACACCCAGTAGAGTAGAGAACATACACACCCAGTAGAGTAGAGAACATACACACCCAGTAGAGTAGAGAACACACACCCAGTAGAGTAGAGAACATACACCCAGTAGAGTAGAGAACAAACACCCAAAGGAGTAGAGAACACACACCCAGTAGAGTAGAGAACACACACCCAGTAGAGTAGAGAACATACACCCAGTAGAGTAGAGAACAAACACCCAGTAGAGTAGAGAACACACACCATGTAGAGTAGAGAACAAACACCCAGTAGAGTAGAGAGCAAACACCCAGTAGAGTAGAGAACACACACCCAGTAGAGTAGAGAACAAACACCCAGTAGAGTAGAGAACATACACACCCAGTAGAGTAGAGAACAAACACCCAGTAGAGTAGAGAACACACACCCAGTAGAGTAGAGAACACACACCCAGTAGAGTAGAGAACACACACCCAGTAGAGTAGAGAACACACACCCAGTAGAGTAGAGAACATACACCCAGTAGAGTAGAGAACACACACCCAGTAGAGTAGAGAACACACATCCAGTAGAGTAGAGAACATACACACCCAGTAGAGTAGAGAACAAACACCCAGTAGAGTAGAGAACAAACACCCAGTAGAGTAGAGAACACACACCCAGTAGAGTAGAGAACATACACCCAGTAGAGTAGAGAACATACACCCAGTAGATTAGAGAACATACACACCCATTAGAGTAGAGAACAAACACCCAGTAGAGTGGAGAACACACACCCAGTAGAGTAGAGAACACACACCCAGTAGAGTAGAGAACATACACCCAGTAGAGTAGAGAACATACACCCAGTAGAGTAGAGAACAAACACCCAGTAGAGTAGAGAACACACACCATGTAGAGTAGAGAACATACACACCCAGTAGAGTAGAGAACGCACACCCAGTAGAGTAGAGAACATACACCCAGTAGAGTAGAGAACAAACACCCAGTAGAGTAGAGAACACACACCATGTAGAGTAGAGAACATACACACCCAGTAGAGTAGAGAGCAAACACCCAGTAGAGTAGAGAACACACACCCAGTAGAGTAGAGAGCATACACCCAGTAGAGTAGAGAACATACACCCAGTAGATTAGAGAACATACACACCCATTAGAGTAGAGAACAAACACCCAGTAGAGTAGAGAACACACACCCAGTAGAGTAGAGAACACACACCCAGTAGAGTAGAGAACACACACCCAGTAGAGTAGAGAACATACACACCCAGTAGAGTAGAGAACATACACACCCAGTAGAGTAGAGAACACACACCCAGTAGAGTAGAGAACACACACCCAGTAGAGTAGAGAACATACACCCAGTAGAGTAGAGAACACACACCCAGTAGAGTAGAGAACATACACCCAGTAGAGTAGAGAACATACACCCAGTAGAGTAGAGAACAAACACCCAAGGGAGTAGAGAACACACACCCAGTAGAGTAGAGAACACACACCCAGTAGAGTAGAGAACACACAACCAGTAGAGTAGAGAACATACACCCAGTAGAGTAGAGAACACACACCCAGTAGAGTAGAGAACACACACCATGTAGAGTAGAGAACATACACACCCAGTAGAGTAGAGAGCAAACACCCAGTAGAGTAGAGAACACACACCCAGTAGAGTAGAGAACAAACACCCAGTAGAGTAGAGAACATACACACCCAGTAGAGTACAGAACACACACCCAGTAGAGTAGAGAACAAACAACCAGTAGAGTAGAGAACAAACAACCAGTAGAGTAGAGAACATACACATCCAGTAGAGTAGAGAACATACAAACCCAGTAGAGTAGAGAGCAAACACCCAGTAGAGTAGAGAACATACACACCCAGTAGAGTACAGAACACACACCCAGTAGAGTAGAGAACACACACCCAGTAGAGTAGAGAACATACACACCCAGTAGAGTAGAGAACAAACACCCAGTAGAGTAGAGAACACACACCCAGTAGAGTAGAGAACATACACACCCAGTAGAGTAGAGAACAAACACCCAGTAGAGTAGAGAACAAACACCCAGTAGAGTAGAGAACATACACACCCAGTAGAGTACAGAACAAACAACCAGTAGAGTAGAGAACACACACCCAGTAGAGTAGAGAGCAAACACCCAGTAGAGTAGAGAACATACACACCCAGTAGAATAGAGAACAAACAACCAGTAGAGTAGAGAACATACACATCCAGTAGAGTAGAGAACATACAAACCCAGTAGAGTAGAGAACATAGAACCAGTAGAGTAGAGAACACACACCCAGTAGAGTAGAGAACATACAAACCCAGTAGAGTAGAGAGCAAACACCCAGTAGAGTAGAGAACATACACACCCAGTAGAGTACAGAACACACACCCAGTAGAGTAGAGAACACACACCCAGTAGAGTAGAGAACATACACACCCAGTAGAGTAGAGAACATACACACCCAGTAGAGTAGAGAACACACACCCAGTAGAGTAGAGAACACACACCCAGTAGAGTAGAGAACACACACCCAGTAGAGTAGAGAACATACACCCAGTAGAGTAGAGAACAAACACCCAAAGGAGTAGAGAACACACACCCAGTAGAGTAGAGAACACACACCCAGTAGAGTAGAGAACATACACCCAGTAGAGTAGAGAACAAACACCCAGTAGAGTAGAGAACACACACCATGTAGAGTAGAGAACAAACACCCAGTAGAGTAGAGAGCAAACACCCAGTAGAGTAGAGAACACACACCCAGTAGAGTAGAGAACAAACACCCAGTAGAGTAGAGAACATACACACCCAGTAGAGTAGAGAACAAACACCCAGTAGAGTAGAGAACACACACCCAGTAGAGTAGAGAACACACACCCAGTAGAGTAGAGAACACACACCCAGTAGAGTAGAGAACACACACCCAGTAGAGTAGAGAACACACACCCAGTAGAGTACAGAACACACACCCAGTAGAGTACAGAACACACACCCAGTAGAGTACAGAACACACACCCAGTAGAGCACAGAACACACACCCAGTAGAGGACAGAACACACACCCAGTAGAGCACAGAACACACACCCAGTAGAGTACAGAACACACACCCGGTAGAGTACAGAACACACACCCAGTAGAGTACAGAACACACACCCGGTAGAGCACAGAACACACACCCAGTAGAGTACAGAACACACACCCAGTAGAGTACAGAACACACACCCAGTAGAGCACAGAACACACACCCAGTAGAGGACAGAACACACACCCAGTAGAGCACAGAACACACACCCAGTAGAGTACAGAACACACACCCAGTAGAGGACAGAACACACACCCGGTAGAGGACAGAACACACACCCGGTAGAGTACAGAACACACACCCAGTAGAGTACAGAACACACACCCGGTAGAGTACAGAACACACACCCGGTAGAGGACAGAACACACACCCAGTAGAGCACAGAACACACACCCAGTAGAGTACAGAACACACACCCAGTAGAGTACAGAACACACACCCAGTAGAGCACAGAACACACACCCAGTAGAGTACAGAACACACACCCAGTAGAGTACAGAACACACACCCAGTAGAGCACAGAACACACACCCAGTAGAGTACAGAACACACACCCAGTAGAGCACAGAACACACACCCGGTAGAGGACAGAACACACACCCAGTAGAGCACAGAACACACACCCGGTAGAGTACAGAACACACACCCAGTAGAGCACAGAACACACACCCAGTAGAGTACAGAACACACACCCGGTAGAGTACAGAACACACACCCAGTAGAGCACAGAACACACACCCGGTAGAGTACAGAACACACACCCAGTAGAGCACAGAACACACACCCAGTAGAGGACAGAACACACACCCAGTAGAGCACAGAACACACACCCGGTAGAGGACAGAACACACACCCGGTAGAGCACAGAACATACACACCTGGTAGAGTACAGAACACACACCCGGTAGAGGACAGAACACACACCCGGTAGAGGACAGAACACACACCCGGTAGAGCACAGAACACACACCCGGTAGAGCACAGAACATACACACCTGGTAGAGTACAGAACACACACCCGGTAGAGTACAGAACACACACCCAGTAGAGCACAGAACACACACCCGGTAGAGGACAGAACACACACCCGGTAGAGCACAGAACACACACCCAGTAGAGCACAGAACACACACCCAGTAGAGCACAGAACACACACCCAGTAGAGGACAGAACACACACCCAGTAGAGGAGAGAACATACA
The DNA here is from genome assembly GCF_016432855.1 of Salvelinus namaycush. Classification (NCBI taxonomy): domain Eukaryota; kingdom Metazoa; phylum Chordata; class Actinopteri; order Salmoniformes; family Salmonidae; genus Salvelinus; species Salvelinus namaycush. The sequence goes on along the minus strand of NC_052334.1, from coordinate 11,701,699 downwards.
CACCTGGTAGAGTACAGAACACACACCCAGTAGAGGACAGAACACACACCCAGTAGAGCACAGAACACACACCCAGTAGAGTACAGAACACACACCCAGTAGAGCACAGAACACACACCCAGTAGAGGACAGAACACACACCCAGTAGAGGAGAGAACATACACACCTGGTAGAGTACAGAACACACACCCAGTAGAGGACAGAACACACACCCAGTAGAGCACAGAACACACACCCAGTAGAGGACAGAACACACACCCAGTAGAGGAGAGAACATACACACCTGGTAGAGTACAGAACACACACCCAGTAGAGGACAGAACACACACCCAGTAGAGCACAGAACACACACCCAGTAGAGTACAGAACACACACCCAGTAGAGCACAGAACACACACCCAGTAGAGGACAGAAGACACACCCAGTAGAGCACAGAACACATACACACCCAGTAGAGGACAGAAGACACACCCAGTAGAGCACAGAACACATACACACCCAGTGGAGGACAGAACATACACACCCAGTAGAGTACAGAACATCCCACGCAAAGAATTCCACACAAAACATCCCACACAAGAATTCCACACAAAACATTGCTCATTTTAACTTTAGAATTAAGACAAAGCAGTAACTCTTTGTCTTAATGTGCACGTGTGCTCGTCTTCCTCACCACTGAGACAGAGACCTTCTCTACATCCGGTTGATATTTTGGGGCTGTTTATCCACCCCCTTGTCCCCTGCAGCCTCTACCTACCCCCCTGCCCCACCGTCCCCCTCCCTACTTCACAACGGGAGGCCCAGCTGTGGATCATTGTCTTCGATCGGAAGGGCCCTGATTGTGGCGCTCGGCTGGCGTGGTGGAGTAGTCCGAATCAATCCAGCGATCCCTCCATTTGGTTACAACTGTGCCTGATGACACATGCAGCCCAAAGGGCCTGATCAAATCCACTGCATCGATCCGCCAAGGCTGAGCCATGTGTCAACACACACACACAGAAGATTTACTGTACAATTTACTGAGAGATATTGTGCAATAATGTTATGCTTTGAAATATTTTTAGTGGAATAAGGGTTTTGAGCTATTGCTGACTCTGGAGAAATACTATAAATACTCTGGTTGACTCTCAAACGTTTCTAATCTGAAGTAGGTTATTGTCTAGACTAGCATGATTCTTTACCATCAAATCAAACTAAACTTTATTTAAAAAGTAATTTTGTGTGGTTTCTCTGTCCATAGCGGGTGCTCTGAAGAGCAACAGAGCGCTGTGGGAGCTGTACCTGTCCAACAACCATCTGAACAGCGAGCAAGTCTCTGCAGCTAGGAGTCCTGATGAAATAAAACAGCACCATCTCTACCCTGGGCCTCAGCAACAACACTATAGCAGACACAGGTGACTGCCCTGGTACTGTAACAGAACAGGACTGTTTTCACTCTGTATCGCTGCTCTTACTGAGATCCAGGTAGCAACAAATTGTTTCATGTCTCTTTTAATTTATTCAAGCCGTTTATGGCCATCCTACTGTGCAGTAATTGGAGTGTTTTATTTCTCTTTGCTGGCCCTGTGGAGGACTGGAGGAGATCTGTGCAGGTCTGAGAGTGCAGATAGCTGGACTGAAGGTTCTGATTCTGTGGAACAAACAGATCACTCACTAAGGACTGGCTGGTTCATCTAGCCAAGGCTCTGGTGAGGATCCTGGAGTGTCTTTTAATTTGTGTTGATCCTGGATCACCATTTAGCTCAGCCCCAGCCTCAGCCCCAGCCTCAGCCCCAGCCTCAGCCCCAGCCCCAGCCCCAGCCTCAGCCTCTGACTCAGATTTAGCCTGTCCCTTTGACAACATAAATTGCACCTTTCTGTAATTTGAGTGGCGATTATAGGGTATAAATTAAAGCCTTGGCCCTCTGGCATATTCAAAGAGAACTCACATAGACCAAAAATAAAGTTCTCCTCTCTCTCTCCCTGTTCTGCCACCACCAACAGTTTGATAAACAATAGGTATGTGTTTAGGAGGGATTATCAGGCAGCCTGCCATTAAGAAGGAGAAGTAGAAGTCCTGGAAAACTGTAATGACGATAATTAGGCCGATGGCTGGTCGTGTCAAATATGACACAGGAAAAGCTGTTATTAACCTTTCTAGTTTGTTGTATTTCTCTTTTCCTTTTCTCCTCTGGGCTGTCCTCTGGGCTGTCCTCTGGGTTGTCCTCTGGGCTGTCCTCTGGGTTGTCCTCTGGGTTGTCCTCTGGGCTGTCCTCTGGGCTGTCCTCTGGGCTGTCCTCTGGACTGTCCTCTGGGCTGTCCTCTGGGCTGTCCTCTGGGTTGTCCTCTGGACTGTCCTCTGGGTTGTCCTCTGGGCTGTCCTCTGGGCTGTCCTCTGGGCTGTCCTCTGGACTGTCCTCTGGGCTGTCCTCTGGGTTGTCCTCTGGGCTGTCCTCTGGGCTGTCCCCTGGGCTGTCCTCTGGGCTGTCTGCTGAAAGAGGAATGGAACACAGTGAGAGTGTTTTTTGGGGGTCAGACATGGAAACACTGGTGTCACAGAATGGAATCGATTTGTAATGTAACCCAGATCACACACTATCAGTTGGAGTATAGTGACACATATCCCTATACAGTATATTCTGAGAACATGAACCTTCTTATCGGTCTAGGTACTCGGGTTGTAGTCCCTCTTGAGGCCTTTTTGGTAATTTAGCAGTTTTTACTGGAGTGTATTGCACAATCTTTGTTCATGACAGGGAACATATTCTCAGCTTATACTTCTTAATGATAGTTCTTGGTTTTCACTCTGTTTTATACCATATTGTTTTGACATCTGAAATGTAAAAATCTGTCTTTTATTTTGGGTTTTAACTGAAGCCCTGTATCGTGTTTTCCCTTAAGCTCTCTTCTCCAACACCACAGTGGTTAACATGTGACAGGCCTCATCCATGCTTGACTCAAACCCTCAAACACCCAGTCAAGTCTTTAATTGGTCGCTATTATCCCCTGTGTTCCTCTTCTCTCCTCTCCCTGGGAATGGTTTCAGTTGTCCAACGGACGTGTCATGCCTCTGTGTATCCCTCTCCCCTCTATACATCTCTGAGCTGGCATTATGGCATTAGCACTGACACAGCAAGGGGCTCTTGAGTGTATTTGTAGACACCGCGGTACAAATTAACTCTGAAGACGCTCCTCCTCAGGTCTGCTGGTAACGAGCGTCATTTCGCCCCCGCGTTCATTCATTTCCTCCTCAGTCGTGTGACCAAAGGAGTGGAACGGGGGTGGCAAGGAGGTGTTCTAGCATATCGCGCCTCGCTCTGTCGCCCCCCCCTACCCCCCATGGCCCCCCGGACACCCCCAGGTTTATACGGCTGGTAATCAAGCTTCAGTGCTAATGCTTCTCTGGAGAGACATAACAAAACAGAACAGAGAACTTCTGTAGAGCGGCTTACAAGAAGAGATGAAACATCCTGGAACAGATTCATAATCACCATGAACAACAACTTTGCTGCAAAATATCTGAAAATATAGTTAGTTGAATGTGCATATTTCTTGTCCCTGTCTCACTAGTTGTGGTTCTATTAGAATGCCACAATTGTATTCCTCTGTTGGATGTTCTATTCAGGTAGAGGAGAGAGGCTGTGTCCCAAATAAACCACTTATTGCATGCACTTAGGCCTAGAACACACACGCATCCCCTGTGAAGGTGCACGCTCCTTTCACACATCACCTGTGAAGGTACAATGCTCCACAATTTCAATATGAATAATTTAACCCACAGCAGTTTGTCGGTCATGTTACAGTTCACAATGAGAAATCAGATTATGACATTGTTAAATCATTGTTGCCTTTTGTTCCTCTCTCTGTGTCTGTGAAGGCCTGAGGAGAATGATGCTGCCACTACCTTGCTGTACCTTCTTCTCCTCTCTGTGTGTCTGTGAAGGCCTGAGGAGAATGATGCTGTCAATACCTTGCTGTACCTTTTTCTCCTCTCTGTGTGTCTGTGAAGGCCTGAGGAGAATGATCCTGCCACTACCTTGCTGTACCTTTTTCTCCTCTCTGTGTGTCTGTGAAGGCCTGAGGAGAATGAACCTGCCACTACCTTGCTGTACCCTTTTCTCCTCTCTGTGCGTCTGTGAAGGCCTGAGGAGAATGATCCTGCCACTACCTTGCTGTACCTTCTTCTCCTCTCGGTGTGTCTGTGAAGGCCTGAGGAGAATGATCCTGCCACTACCTTGCTGTACCTTTTTCTCCTCTCTGTGTGTCTGTGAAGGCCTGAGGAGAATGATGCTGCCACTACCTTGCTGTACCTTCTTCTCCTCTCTGTGTGTCTGTGAAGGCCTGAGGAGAATGATCCTGCCACTACCTTGCTGTACGTTCTTCTCCTCTCTGTGTGTCTGTGAAGGCCTGAGGAGAATGATCCTGCCACTACCTTGCTGTACCTTTTTCTCCTCTCTGTGTGTCTGTGAAGGCCTGAGGAGAATGATCCTGCCACTACCTTGCTGTACATTTTTCTCCTCTCTGTGTGTCTGTGAAGGCCTGAGGAGAATGATCCTGCCACTACCTTGCTGTACCTTTTTCTCCTCTCTGTGTGTCTGTGAAGGCCTGAGGAGAATGATCCTGCCACTACCTTGCTGTACCTTTTTCTCCTCTCTGTGTGTCTGTGAAGGCCTGAGGAGAATGATCCTGCCACTACCTTGCTGTACATTTTTCTCCTCTCTGTGTGTCTGTGAAGGCCTGAGGAGAATGATCCTGCCACTACCTTGCTGTACCTTTTTCTCCTCTCTGTGTGTCTGTGAAGGCCTGAGGAGAATGATCCTGCCACTACCTTGCTGTACCTTTTTCTCCTCTCTGTGTGTCTGTGAAGGCCTGAGGAGAATGATCCTGCCACTACCTTGCTGTACCTTTTTCTCCTCTCTGTGTGTCTGTGAAGGCCTGAGGAGAATGATGCCGCCACTACCTTGCTGTACTACAGGCTCCCTGCTGGGTTCACTAAATAATTACCCGCACTTGCTGTCTGTTTGTCATGATTTTATCTCTGCTAACTGCATATTAAAGCGCTAATTTAAATCTCCAAGGAACGGAATGGTTTCTTGAAAATGAACTCTAACGGCTATTCGTGTGGATGGGGCTCTGAACTTGTTTAATTTTGGTGTTTGTAGTGGTTATGTTTGTCTCTTTTATGTTTATTTGTTTCATTCCAAATTGTTTTACATTTCTTCCCTGGCAACAGAAGGCATGGATATGTATGCCGGTTTATATGGGGAAAGTACATTTTTGAAATGATCATAGGTTAAGTACTGTACTATGAATATGGTGCTTGTGTATCTACTGTATACCAGGCCAGGTACTGTATACATTATAATGGGGACAGAAAATACATGCCTTGTTACGGAAAAGCATGTCATGCCTAGCGTCAGACACACAGAGCCTTATGATTAACGTTTCTGTGGTTCCAGTCCGGGATGTTTAAGTCATGGTAATAAGGAATATTTTAGCTCTATTCCATCGCGGGGTCGGAGTCCACAGCGGCAGCACCAGATCCATGTGGGAGGAGTGACGATTGGATTAAAAAGCAAATGTTTCCATCAGAAAGCAGCGGTGTGTGTGTGTGTGTGTGTGTGTGTGTGTGTGTGTGTGTGTGTGTGTGTGTGTGTGTGTGTGTGTGTGTGTGTGTGTGTGTGTGCGTGTGTTCTATTTGACATTAAGGGAATGATCTATTGGAAACATTCCTTGCACATCACGGAACATTCTTCTGAAAACGTTGGTTAATGACAGAAGTTAGTGTGTGGCTATGTGTGTGTAGTGCAATTGTGGATGTGCATATTTAAAAGGGAGAAAGGTAGCTGGCCAGGGCCTGGGCGGGATTGGAGGAAATGGATGTGCATATTTAAAAGGGAGAAAGGTAGCTGGCCAGGGCCTGGGCGGGATTGGAGGAAATGGATGTGCATATTTAAAAGGGAGAAAGGTAGCTGGCCAGGGCCTGGGCGGGATTGGAGGAAATGGATGTGCATATTTAAAAGGGAGAAAGGTAGCTGGCCAGGGCCTGGGCGGGATTGGAGGAAATGGATGTGCATATTTAAAAGGGAGAAAGGTAGCTGGCCAGGGCCTGGGCGGGATTGGAGGAAATGGATGTGCATATTTAAAAGGGAGAAAGGTAGCTGGCCAGGGCCTGGTTGGGATTGGAGGAAATGGATGTGCATATTTAAAAGGGAGAAAGGTAGCTGGCCAGGGCCAGGGCGGGATTGGAGGAAATCTGTGTCCTTGCGTCTTTGCAAGGATCCAAATAATCTTTGGATTATTTTCCTGCAATGAGAAAGTGGTCAAATTTGGATCTAACATCTGTGTTTTGTTGCTTTGTGTAATAGCATTGGATCGGCGGTAGAGGTCAAGGGTGTGGGGAAGAGATGGAGGTTTTGGAAAGGGAGGATGTAGAGGGGGTCTCTGGGGAGCTGTTTTGGGGCCCCCTCTGTGTCACAGGGGTGCAGTAGGAGTGCAGTCAAAGAGAAAGGAGCGAGGAAGAGCCAGTTATTGGGTTAGGTTTTTTGGGGGGGGGGGGGGGGGGGCTTTTTCTTTGGCTTGGTCAGTCTCGGTGGCTGGCTGTGTGACGGCTGAGATGGGAAAGCCTGGCCATGCATGTAGTCAGCACTCAGGTTCAGGCTCAGAGGGGTGATGTGCTGCATCATCATAGGCAGAGCCAGCCCAGTGCTCCAGAGACCACGGCAGACTATGGGCCCTGGTCAAAAGTAGTGCACTATGTGGGGAATATGGTGCCATTTGGGATGCACCCACAGACCATCCCGCCCAGAACCACAGAGATGATGCCTCTGAGATCGCACTCTCATAGAGAGAGAGCTGAACTAGGATCAGGCTCTCTTTTTATTTGCATTTTTTACTTTTATTTGAACAGGGACAATGTACTACAAAATCATAATATTTTACTCCACTCTATTCTGCTATACTCTACTCTATTCTACTCTATTCTACCCTTCTGTCCTCTACTTTACTTAACTATACCCCACTCTATACTATACTCTATTCTACCCTTCTGTAATCTATTTTACTCCACTCTGTTCTACTATACTCTATTCTACTATACTCTATTCCACTCCATGCTATTCAATTCTACCATTCTCTACTCTACTCAACTTTACTCTACTCAGTTCTACTCTACACTAGTTTATACAACTCTCTACTCAACTCTCTATTATACTCTACACTAGTCTGCACTATTGTACTCTATATACTTTACTCTACTCTATTCTACCCTTCTCTACTATTGTTCTCTACTGTACTCTACTCTACTCTACTCTACTGTGCTGTACTCTACTCTACTGTTCTGTACTGTACTGTACTCTACTGTTCTCTACTCTACTGTACTCTACTGTTCTCTACTCTACTGTACTGTACTCTACTCTACTCTACTGTTCTCTACTGTACTGTACTGTACTGTACTCTACTGTTCTCTTCTCTACTGTACTGTTCTCTACTCTACTGTACTCTACTCTACTGTACTCTACTCTACTCTCTACTATGCTGTTCTCTTCTCCACTGTACTGTACTCTACTGTAGTCTACTCTCTACTGTACTGTACTGTACTCTACTCTCTACTCTACTGTTCTCTACTGTACTGTACTCTACTCTCTACACTACTGTTCTCTTCTCTACTGTACTGTACTCTACTGTTCTCTACTGTACTGTACTCTACTATACTGTTCTCTTCTCTACTGTACTGTACTGTACTCTACTCTCTACTCTACTGTTCTCTTCTCCACTGTACTCTACTCTACTCTACTGTTCTCTTCTCCACTGTACGGTACTGTACTCTACTGTACTCTACTGTACTCTACTCTACTGTTCTGTACTGTACTCTACTCTCTACTCTACTGTTCTCTACTCTACTGTACTCTACTCTACTATACTATCTACTCTACTGTTCTCTTCTCTACTGTACTGTACTGTACTCTACTCTACTCTCTACTCTACTGTACTGTACTCTACTCTTCTCTACTCTACTGTTCTCTTCTCTACTGTACTGTACTCTACTCTCTACTCTGCTGTTCTCTTCTCCACTGTACTGTATTGTACTCTACTCTACACTCTACTGTTCTCTTCTTTACTGTACTCTACTGTTCTCTTCTTTACTGTACTCTACTCTACTCTCTACTCTACTGTTCTCTTCTTTACTGTACTGTACTCTACTCTACTCTCTACTCTACTGTTCTCTTCTTTACTGTACTGTACTCTACTCTCTACTCTACTGTTCTCTTCTCTACTGTACTCTACTCTGTACTGTACTGTACTCTCCTCTACTCTACTCTCTAATCTACTGTTCTCTACTCTACTCTACTCTACTCTACTCTACTATATACTCTACTGTTCTCTTCTCTACTGTACTGTACTGTACTCTACTCTCTACTCTACTGTTCTCTTCTCTACTGTACTGTACTCTACTCTACTGTTCTCTTCTCTACTGTACTGTACTCTACTCTACTGTACTCTCTACTCTACTGTTCTCTTCTCCACTGTATGGTACTGTACTCTACTGTACTCTACTCTACTCTACTGTTATCTACTGTACTGTACTCTACTCTCTACTGTTCTCTTCTCTACTGTACTCTACTCTACTCTACTCTATACTCCACTGTTCTCTTCTCTACTGTAATGTACTCTACTCTACTCTACTGTTCTCTTCTCTACTGTACTGTACTCTACTCTACTCTCTACTCTACTGTTCTCTTGTCTACTGTTCTCTTCTCCACTGTATGGCACTGTACTGTACTGTACTCTACTCTACTGTTCTGTACTGTACTCTACTCTCTACTCTACTGTTCTACTCTACTGTACTCTACTCTACTCTACTCTACTATCTACTCTACTGTTCTCTTCTCTACTGTACTGTACTGTACTCTACTCTACTCTCGACTCTACTGTACTGTACTGTACTCTACTCTTCTCTACTCTACTGTTCTCTTCTCTACTGTACTGTACTCTACTCTCTACTCTGCTGTTCTCTTCTCCACTGTACTGTATTGTACTCTACTCTACACTCTACTGTTCTCTTCTTTACTGTACTGTACTCTACTCTCTACTCTACTGTTCTCTTCTCTACTGTACGGTACTGTACTCTACTGTACTCTACTGTACTCTACTCTACTGTTCTGTACTCTACTGTACTCTACTATACTATCTACTCTACTGTTCTCTTCTCTACTGTACTGTACTGTACTCTACTCTCTACTCTACTGTACTGTACTGGACTCTACTCTTCTCTACTGTTCTCTTCTCTACTGTACTGTACTCTACTCTCTACTCTACTGTTCTCTTCTCTACTGTACTGTACTGTACTCTACTCTACTGTACTCTCTACTCTACTGTTCTCTTCTCCACTGTACGGTACTGTACTCTACTGTACTCTACTCTACTGTTCTCTACTGTACTGTACTCTACTCTCTACTGTTCTCTTCTCTACTGTACTCTACTCTACTCTACTCTATACTCTACTGTTCTCTTCTCTACTGTAATGTACTCTACTCTCTACTCTGTACTGTACTGTACTCCCCTCTACTCTACTCTCTAATCTATTGTTCTCTACTCTACTGTACTCTACTCTACTCTACTATACTATATACTCTACTGTTCTCTTCTCTACTGTACTGTACTGTACTCTACTCTCTACTCTACTGTTCTCTTCTCTACTGTACTGTACTCTACTCTACTGGTCTCTTCTCTACTCTACTGTACTCTACTCTACTGTACTCTCTACTCTACTGTTCTCTTCTCCACTGTACGGTACTGTACTCTACTGTACTCTACTCTACTGTTCTCTACTGTACTGTACTCTACTCTCTACTGTTCTCTTCTCTACTGTACTCTACTCTACTCTACTCTATACTCTACTGTTCTCTTCTCTACTGTAATGTACTCTACTCTCTACTCTACTGTTCTCTTCTCTACTGTACTGTACTCTACTCTACTGTTCTCTTCTCTACTGTACTGTACTGTACTCTACTCTACTCTACTCTCTACTCTACTGTTCTCTACTGTCCTGTAATGTACTCTTCTCTACGCTACTGTTCTCTTCTCTACTGTACTGTACTCTACTGTACTCTACTCTTTACTCTACTGTTCTCTACTGTACTGTACTCTACTCTCTACTCTACTGTTCTCTTCTCTACTGTACTGTTCTCTTCTCTTATCTTCTCTACTGTACTGTACTGTTCTCTACTCTACTGTTCTCTTCTCTACTGTACTGCACTGTACTCTACTCTACTCTACTCTCTACTCTACTGTTCTCTTCTCTTCTCTACTGTACTGCACTGTACTCTATTCTCATCTATACTGTTCAGTACTGTACTCTACTCTCTACTCTACTGTTCTCTTCTCTTCTGTACTGCACTCTACTCTACTGTACTGTTCTCTTCTCTTCTCTACTGTACTGTACTGTTCTCTACTCTACTGTTCTCTTCTCTACTGTACTGCACTGTACTCTATTCTCTTCTATACTGTTCAGTACTGTACTATATTCTCTACTGTACAGTATTGTACTCTACTCTACTCTCTACTCTACTGTTCTCTACTGTACTGTACTGTACTGTACTGTTCTCTACTCTACTGTTCTCTTCACTACTGTACTGTACTCTACTCTACTGTACAGTACTGTACTCTACTCGACTCTACTGTATTCTACTCTACTGTTCTCTTCTCTACTGTACTCTACTGTACTCTACTCTCTACTCTCTACTCTACTGTGCTGTACTTTACTCTTCTCTACTCTCTACTCTACTGTTCTCTGCTCTACTGTACTGTACTGTACTCTACTCTACTCTCTACTGTACTGTACTCTACTCTACTGTTCTCTACTGTACTGTACTCTACTCTACTCTCTACTCTACTGTTCTCTTCTCTACTGTACTGTACTGCACTCTACTCTACTGTACTCTACTCTACTGTTCTCTTCTCTACTGTAATGTACTGTATTCTACTCTCTACCGTACAGTACTGTACTCTACTCTCTACTCTACTGTTCTCTTCTGTACTGTACTGTACTGTACTGTTCTCTACTCTACTGTTCTCTTCTCTACTGTACTGTACTCTACTCTACTGTTCTCTTCTCTTCTCTACTGTACTGTACTGTACTGTACTGTACTCTACTCTCTACTGTACAGTACTGTACTCTACTCTCTACTCTACTGTTCTCTTCTGTACTGTACTGTACTGTACTGTACTGTACTGTACTGTACTGTTCTCTACTCTACTGTTCTCTTCTCTACTGTACTGTACTGTACTCTACTGTTCTCTTCTCTACTGTACTGTTCTCTTCTCTTCTCTACTGTACTGTACTGTTCTCTACTCTACTGTTCTCTTCTCTACTGTACTGCACTGTACTCTACTCTACTCTACTCTCTACTCTACTGTTCTCTTCTCTTCTCGACTGTACTGCACTGTACTCTATTCTCTTCTATACTGTTCAGTACTGTACTCTACTCTCTACTCTACTGTTCTCTTCTATTCTGTACTGCACTCTACTCTACTGTACTGTTCTCTTCTCTTCTCTACTGTACTGTACTGTTCTCTACTCTACTGTTCTCTTCTCTACTGTACTGCACTGTACTCTATTCTCTTCTATACTGTTCAGTACTGTACTATATTCTCTACTGTACAGTACTGTACTGTACTCTACTCTCTACTCTACTGTTCTCTTCTGTACTGTACTGTACTGTACTGTTCTCTACTCTACTGTACTCTACTCGACTCTACTGTACTGTACTCTACTCTTCTCTACTCTCTACTCTACTGTTCTCTGCTCTACTGTACTGTACTCTACTCTACTCTCTACTGTACTGTACTCTACTCTCTACTCTACTGTTCTCTACTGTACTGTACTCTACTCTACTCTACTCTCTACTCTACTGTTCTCTTCTCTACTGTACTGTACTGCACTCTACTCTACTGTACTGTACTCTACTGTTCTGTTCTCTACTGTACTCTACTGTACTCTACTCTCTACTCTACTGTACTGTACTCTACTCTTCTCTACTCTCTACTCTACTGTTCTCTGCTCTACTGTACTGTACTCTACTCTACTCTCTACTGTACTGTACTCTACTCTCTACTCTACTGTTCTCTACTGTACTGTACTCTACTCTACTCTACTCTCTACTCTACTGTTCTCTTCTCTACTGTACTGTACTGCACTCTACTCTACTGTACTGTACTCTACTGTACTGTACTGTACTCTACTGTTCTCTTCTCTTCTCTACTGTAATGTACTGTATTCTACTCTCTACCGTACAGTACTGTACTCTACTCTCCACTCTACTGTTCTCTTCTGTACTGTACTGTACTGTTCTCTACTCTACTGTTCTCTTCTCTACTGTACTGTACTGTACTCTACTGTTCTCTTCTCTACTGTACTGCACTCTACTCTACTGTACTGTACTCTACTCTACTGTTCTCTTCTCTTCTCTACTGTAATGTACTGTATTCTACTCTCTACCGTACAGTACTGTACTCTACTCTCTACTCTACTGTTCTCTTCTGTACTGTACTGTACTGTTCTCTACTCTACTGTTCTCTTCTCTACTGTACTGTACTCTACTCTACTGTTCTCTTCTCTTCTCTACTGTACTGTACTGTACTGTACTGTTCTCTACTCTACTCTTCTCTACTGTACTGTACTGTACTCTACTGTTCTTTTCTCTACTCTACTGTACAGTACCTTACTCTACTCTCTACTCTACTGTTCTCTTCTGTACTGTACTCTACTCTACTGTTCTCTTCTCTACTGTACTGTACTCTATTCTCTACTCTACTGTACAGTACCTTACTCTACTCTCTACTCTACTGTTCTCTTCTGTACTGTACTGTACTCTACTCTACTGTTCTCTTCTCTACTGTACTGTACTCTCTTCTCTACTCTACTGTACAGTACCTTACTCTACTCTCTACTCTACTGTTCTCTTCTGTACTGTACTGTACTCTACTCTACTGTTCTCTTCTCTACTGTACTGTACTCTATTCTCTACTCTACTGTACAGTACCTTACTCTACTCTCTACTCTACTGTTCTCTTCTGTACTGTACTGTACTCTACTCTACTGTTCTCTTCTCTACTGTACTGTACTCTATTCTCTACTCTACTGTACAGTACCTTACTCTACTCTCTACTCTACTGTTCTCTTCTGTACTGTACTGTACTCTACTCTACTGTTCTCTTCTCTACTGTACTGTTCTCTACTCTACTGTTCTCTTCTCTACTGTACTCTACTCTACTCTACTGTTCTATTCTCTACTGTACTGTACTGTACTGTACTCTCTACTCTACTGTTCTCTTCTCTACTCCACTCTACTGAACTACTACATCTATCAGAAGACTACTCTGACATTGCTATAATCACAACAACACCTACTACTAACCTCCAACTGTAACCACTACCATTAGTCCTGAGACATGTAGTAGTACTCTAATACCTCAGAGTGGGAGTCTCTCAATCACAACAACACCTACTACTAACCTCAACTGTAACCACTACCATTAGTCCTGAGACATGTAGTAGTACTCTAATACCTCAGAGTGGGAGTCTCTCAATCACAACAACACCTACTACTAACCTCCAACTGTAACCACTACCATTAGTCCTGAGACATGTAGTAGTACTCTAATACCTCAGAGTGGGAGTCTCTCAAACACAACAACACACTCGTAGCTTGCTGCACTCCTGATGTATTTTCAGGGAAAAACAGACATATTTGCCAGCTGTGTAATTTACTGCCGCTCTCATTTGCATATTAAAGCCTTAATTAGCCCCTCTGAGCGTGTGTTTTTTATTTATTTATATTTTTAGGGGGGGGGGACGTTGTGTAATCATTGGGACGTGTAGTCATGTGTGAGGCTATGTGTTTGTGAGTGGGCCGTGTAGGGAGGGACCCAGGAGCAGGCCAGAACTGAACGGAAGAAGGTTACACAGTTGTAGTCTTCTGAGGGTCTCTGTTGACCATGTACTGTGTGCCGTACGCCTTTGTTCCCCCCTGCTCTGTATGTATGTAGCAGGGGGGTGCGTTGCTCCGTTTCAGAGCTCTTTCCTGGCCCTTTGATGTCTCACACTTGATCTGTCTTGCTGTCATTTTAATGGCTACTCTCCTCATCTCTCTTCATCTCCCCTCATCTCTCTTCATCTCCCCTCATCTCTCTTCATCTCTCCTCATCTCTCTTCATCTCTCCTCATTTCTCTTCATCTCACCTCTCCTCATTTCTCTTCATCTCTATTCATCTCTCCTCATTTCTCTTCATCTCTCCATCTCTCTTCATCTCTCTTCTCCTCATTTCTCCTCATCTCTCCTCTCCTCATTTCTCTTCATCTCTCCCCATCTGTATTCATCTCTCTTCTCCTCATTTCTCTTCATCGCTCCTCATCTCATCTCTCCTCTCCACATCTCTCCTCTCCACTCCTCTCCCCATCTCTCCTCTCATCTCCAGTCAGAGGAAGAGAGGGAGATGGAGAGGGGGAGTGACAGGAAGAGGGAGGTGTTGGGAGAGAGGGTGGCAATACCTATGAGAAAACAAACTCAAGTGCATGGTTGGCCTTTTAAAGGCTGGCACGAGGGTGCTCTTTTTAATTTAGCACTATCCCTGAATTGATTAGATCTCATAGGTTTTCTCGGTTGCATACTTCTCCTCGCTCCCAAGATCTGACAATATATGTGTTGTTATTTTGAGATCATGACCTACATACATAGACACTATACAAAACATATGTTTCTGACTGAACTGTCAAGGTGTCATACAGCTGTGACTCTCATAAGCCATAGAGCTTATTATTATACAATTTATAGTTCACTACTTTGGACCAGGGCCCATTTCCTTCTCTCTCACAAGCATTTCGCTACACCGCAATAAACATCTGCTAAATATTTGCATGTGACCAATACAATTTGATCTGCCTTAACTGTCCTAACCCAAACGTGGTTCATTCATTCAAACACAATGTTTTTACAATGACCTAAAACAGAGAACGTTCTGCAGTTTATATCAACCACTCTGCATAAGGGAGGTAACGGTATATAGATTCAATGAATAAGTAGGGGGTGTTGGATGGGAGCGTCTCTCTGTGGGCATGTCCTGGTGCTCTACGCTCAAACGCTCCCGAGTCACCAGTCACCCGTCGTAGAGCCCAGGGAGACTGACGCCCGCTTCTCATCTGAATACCATGAAGCCCTGTGCCTTTCTGTCTCATCAGGATCTCTCCTTCCACAGAGAACCAAGCCATCCCTTTCACTTCAAAATGATCATTTTTTTACATTATTTTAACTAGGCAAGTCAGTTAAGAACAAATTCTTATTTACAATGACAGCCTAGGAACAGTGGGTTAACTGCCTAGTTCAGGGGCAGAACGATAGATTTTTACCTTGTCAGCTTGGGGATTCGATCTAGCAACCTTTCGGTTACTGGTCCAACGCTCTAACCACTAGGCTACCTGTCGTCCCAAATGGCTGTGCATTGAAGAATTGGCCTGTCCATGCTAGCTGAGTAGGATTTGGATATAAATATGGATATTTTATTAAGTCTTCAGTCAGTTGCCCCAGCGATAGTGAGATGGTGAGAGCTCCATCACAACACCCCCACAGCCCTCTCTGCCTATACGAAGCCCCCTGTCTGAGGGTCTGTCAGGAAGAGGAGCGGCGACCTTGGCGGGTGGCCAATGGAGCTGGGGAGGAGAGACACTAATGCCCGATCGCTCGGCCGGGCCTAGTGGCAGAGAGAGAGAGAGGAAATGTGTTGAGATAGCTTCACTAGTGTGGAAGACGAGAGGAGAGGGGGAGAGAGAGGAATGAGCAGTGGTAAGTGAGGGAAGGTGAGGAGAGGGGGAGAGAGAGGAATGAGCAGTGGTAGGTGAGGGAAGGTGAGGAGAGGGGGAGAGAGAGGAATGAGCAGTGGTAGGTGAGGGAAGGTGAGGAAAGGGGGATATGACAGTGGGGTAAGAAGTGATGGGTGAAGAGAGCAGATGGGTTAGCAGTTGTCCTGGCTGTCTCCTCTCTCCCTCCTTAAACCCCCTATGGAGAGGTGATAATTCCCCCATCTCAGACAGGGACACTTCCTTCAGGTCTCCTTCACCTTTAGCTCTGCTGGGATGGTCTGTCTGATAACAGATCAATAGTCGGCCTTTATGATCAGCACTTAACATTCAGTGTCCCAGTCCGCCCCTATCAACCAATTTGTTTATGGAGATTTAATTGAATTAATGTTAAAAACAGGACACTGACTCTGAGAACATGCAGAGCTACATTAACTGATTCTACTATGTCCTGAATGACACTATGTCCTATGTAGAACACTACTTTTGATAAAGGCCAATAGGGTTCTGGTCAATAGTAGTGTACTATGTAGGGAATAGGGTGCTATTCAGTACTCAGCCATTGTGTTTAAGCTCCACACCAGTATACCAACTTCCTCCTGTGGATATAATGTGTAAAGTCATTAAATCAGCATTGCCTAGGGCACGTCTAGGGTACATTAACATTTCCTGTCTGTCTGAGTTTGGTGCGTTACAAAACCTGCTATAGATGGATCACATAATAGCAGCACCCCCCCTATAAATGATATGTGCATGATGTGATTGTTTGACACACATGAAGTAGAGTATGGTACTGTAGCATGTGTTCCTCCAGATTGTCCAGAGAGAGACAGGGAGATGGAGAGGACTCACTCACTCTCTTCTCACTCACTCACTCACTCACTCACTCACTCACTCACTCACTCACTCACTCACTCACTCACTCACTCACTCACTCACTCACTCACTCACTCACTCACTCACTCACTCACTCACTCACTCACTCACTCACTCACTCACTCACTCACTCAATCACTCTTCACTCACTCACTCACTAGCTAACTTCCTCTTGAAGTACTCACTCACTCACTCTCTGCTCACTCACTCACTCAATCACTCACTCTCCTCTCACTCACTCACTCACTAGCTGTCTTCCTCAACTATCTTGTCCTGCCATGTTCTGTCTTTTCATGTTTTAATCCTCTTGATGTATTCCAGGTCCTCTCCCTCCCCTGCCCCCTGTCCACTGTCTCGTTGTCCCCTATCCCTCTCTCCTCCAGGTCCTTTCCATCCCCTGCCCCCTGTCCACTGTCTCTTTGTCCCCTATCCCTCTCTCCTACAGGTTCTCTCCATCCCCTGCCCTCTGTCCACTGTCTCTTTGTCCCCTATCCCTCTCTCCTCCATGTCCTCTCCATCCCCTGCCCCCTGTCCACTGTCTCTTTGTCCCCTATCCCTCTCTCCTCCATGTCCTCTCCATCCCCTGCCCCCTGTCCACTGTCTCTTTGTCCCCAACCCTCTCTCCTCCAGGTCCTCTCCCTCCCCTGCCCCCTGTCCACTGTCTCTTTGTCCCCTATCCCTCTCTCCTACAGGTTCTCTCCATCCCCTGCCCCCTGTGCACTGTCTCTTTGTCCCCTATCCCTCTCTCCTCCATGTCCTCTCCATCCCCTGCCCCCTGTCCACTGTCTCTTTGTCCCCAACCCTCTCTCCTCCAGGTCCTCTCCCTCCCCTGCCCCCTGTCCACTGTCTCTTTGTCCCCTATCCCTCTCTCCTCCATGTCCTCTCCATCCCCTGCCCCCTGTCCACTGTCTCTTTGTCCCCAACCCTCTCTCCTCCAGGTCCTCTCCCTCCCCTGCCCCCTGTCCACTGTCTCTTTGTCCCCTATCCCTCTCTCCTCCATGTCCTCTCCATCCCCTGCCCCCTGTCCACTGTCTCTTTGTCCCCAACCCTCTCTCCTCCAGGTCCTCTCCCTCCCCTGCCCCCTGTCCACTGTCTCTTTGTCCCCTATCCCTCTCTCCTACAGGTTCTCTCCATCCCCAGCCCCCTGTCCACTGTCTCTTTGTCCCCTATCCCTCTCTCCTCCAGGTCCTCTCCCTCCCCTGCCCCCTGTCCACTGTCTCTTTGTCCCCTATCCCTCTCTCCTCCATGTCCTCTCCATCCCCTGCCCCCTGTCCACTGTCTCTTTGTCCCCAACCCTCTCTCCTCCAGGTCCTCTCCCTCCCCTGCCCCCTGTCCACTGTCTCTTTGTCCCCAACCCTCTCTCCTCCAGGTCCTCTCCCTCCCCTGCCCCCTGTCCACTGTCTCTTTGTCCCCAACCCTCTCTCCTCCATGTCCTCTCCATCCCCTGCCCCCTGTCCACTGTCTCTTTGTCCCCAACCCTCTCTCCTCCATGTCCTCTCCATCCCCTGCCCCCTGTCCACTGTCTCTTTGTCCCCTATCCCTCTCTCCTCCAGGTCCTCTCCATCCCCTGCCCCCTGTCCACTGTCTCTTTGTCCCCTATCCCTCTCTCCTCCATGTCCTCTCCATCCCCTGCCCCCTGTCCACTGTCTCTTTGTCCCCTATCCCTCTCTCCTCCAGGTCCTCTCCCTCCCCTGCCCCCTGTCCACTGTCTCTTTGTCCCCAACCCTCTCTCCTCCATGTCCTCTCCCTCCCCTGCCCCCTGTCCACTGTCTCTTTGTCCCCTATCCCTCTCTCCTCCAGGTCCTCTCCATCCCCTGCCCCCTGTCCACTGTCTCTTTGTCCCCTATCCCTCTCTCCTCCATGTCCTCTCCATCCCCTGCCCCCTGTCCACTGTCTCTTTGTCCCCTATCCCTCTCTCCTCCAGGTCCTCTCCATCCCCTGCCCCCTGTCCACTGTCTCTTTGTCCCCTATCCCTCTCTCCTCCATGTCCTCTCCATCCCCTGCCCCCTGTCCACTGTCTCTTTGTCCCCTATCCCTCTCTCCTCCATGTCCTCTCCATCCCCTGCCCCCTGTCCACTGTCTCTTTGTCCCCTATCCCTCTCTCCTCCAGGTCCTCTCCACCCCATGCCCCCTGTCCACTGTCTCTTTGTCCCCTATCCCTCTCTCCTCCATGTCCTCTCCATCCCCTGCCCCCTGTCCACTGTCTCTTTTTCTCCTATCCCTCTATCCCCTGCCCCGTGTCCCTCTGCCCCTGTCTCTTTCCCCTAACCCTCATCCATGGTCCCATGAACCTTCAACCCGGTCTCTCTGTCCCTTGTCCCTCTGTTCCATGTCTCTGTCCCCCTGTCTCTGTCACTCTGTCCCTTGTCTCTGTCCCCTGTCCCTCTGTACCCTGTCTCCCTGTCCCCTGCGACATGTCCCCTGTCCTCTGTCCACCGCCCTCTGTCACTCTTTCCTCTGTCTCCTCATCTCTTACCTTCGTCCCCTGTCAGCTCTAACCTCTGTTGTCCCGGCCGGGTGCCGTGGAGGGTAGATAATTGGATTTGTTGTCAACCCCAGTAACTGCCAGGTCCGGGCGCCGGGTGTCTGCTCCGCTTAGCGATGAAGACATCAGTGTGACATGAGCCCTGCATGGGAGAGGATCAGCTGGAGTCCTGCACAGCCACTAATAAAGTTTTGGCCAGCCACGTACAGACAGACAGTCTGGGGGCAGCTGTTACCCCAAGCCAGGCCTGAGAGGGGGACCAGAGGGGAGAGAGGGGGTGAAAGAAAAGGAGAGAGGTGGAGAAGGGTCTGATATGTTTCCCTTACAGTCCCTACTACAGGCCTGAGAGGGGGGAGAGAGAGGGAGAATGGAGTGGGGGGGGGAGAGGGGGAGATGGGGTTGAAGTGGGGGGAGGGGGTAGAGGGGGTTGAAGTGAGGGGGGATAGTAGTGGGTTGTGGGCAACTGTTAATCATAGCAGATGCCAGTGTTCCTCCCCAGAACAGACAACACTGCTTGAGAGGTCAAGGAATTCTCCCTTCACCATTCTGTGGTTCCGGAGCAGTGTTGGCATGGCACTGTCAGATATATCATGGTATTTACCTATTAAAAGTATCAATACTCTACCAGAGAATACGTTATTATGGCATTCACCTTTACCTTGTTATGCATTCCACTGAGTACCCCCTAGTTGTCCCCTAGTTCACCCCTCTGAAGCATTGACTTAGTGTGTGTGTGCAGTGGGAAGCCCTGGCTCTGGAAGGCCCTGGCTGTCCCCTAGTTCTCTGCTCCCTGGCAGGTTGTTTGTGTGCTGGGCAGAGGAGCGTGGCGGATGCGGGTGGCACGGCGTTCAGTGGCACCTGTTTGGCCCAGGCGTGGTGTGTGTGGGCTCGGGTGGGTGGGTAGCGGTGGGGTGGTGGGTAATGACGGGTGTGGCGTGCGGAGCGTGCAGAGGGCCAGGTGAGGAGCCCCAGAGGTACTCTGTAATTAACAGAATGGTGCTCCATCATGGCTGCCCCATGCCTGAACCCGGCAGGGACCGCCGCGCCCACCTGTCAACACCCCCGTTATTAAATTCAGTTTGTGGATGAGAGGAAGAGGAGCCTGTGTCTGCATTCCAAATGGCATCCTATTCCCTATATAGTGCATTGTTTTTAAAACATTTAGTCAAACGTAGTGCACTATACACTGAGGATAAAAAAACATTAGGAACACCTTCCTAATATTGTGTTGCACCCCCTGTTGCCCTCAGAACAGCCTCAATTCTTCAGGGCATGGACTCTACAAGGTGTTGAAAGCGTTCCACAGGGATGCTGGCCTATGTTGACTCCAATGCTTCCCGCAATTGTATCAAGTTGGCTGGATGTCCTTGGGTGGTGGACCATTCTTGATGCACACGGGAAACTGTTGAGTGTGAAAAACCCAGCAGCGTTGCAGGTCTTGACACATTCAAACCGGTGCGCCTGGCACCTACTACCGTTCCCCGTTCAAAGGCACTTAAATATTTTGCCCTGCCCATTCACCCTCTCTCAGTTGTCTCAAGGCTTAAAAATGAAATCATCTACACGGATTGAAGTGGATTTAACAAGTGACATCAATAAGGGATCATAGCTTTCACCTGGATTCACCTGGTCAGTCTGTCATGGAAAGAGTTCTTAATGTTTTGTACAGTCAGTGTATAAGGAATAGGGTGCCATTTGGGATGCAGTGTCTATGAATGAGACCACAAGGTTTGGGCTGTGATGTGCTCTGTCCTGATAGGATTAAAAAATATATATTTTACCTTTAGTTAACTAGGCAAGTCAGTTAAGAACAAATTCTTATTTTCAATGACAGCCTAGGAACAGTGGGTTAACTGCCTTGTTCAGGGGCAGAACGACCAATTTTTACCTTGTCAGCTCGGGGATTCGATCTTTCAACCTTTCGGTTACTAGTCCAACGCTCTAACCACTAGGCTACCTGCCGCCCCAGGTGTGGACACGGAGTACAGAATGAGGCATGAAAATGAGGCATGTTGTGGTCAAATTGAATGGAGGTTTTGAGGAGTAGTGTTGATAACCATCATGTGAGTTTGTTACTGATTTAAAGCTCTTTCTAGACAATGTTTACATGTCATTATTTCATTTATGTTGTTGACATGCACTCTTTAGAAAAAAAGAGTTTCCAAAGGGTTATTTGGCTGTCCTCATAGGAGTAGCCTTTTTGGTTCCAGGTAGAACCCTTTTTTGGTTCCAGGTATAACTTTGTTGGGATCCATGTAGAACTGTCTGTGGAAAGGGTTCTAGCTGGAACCAAAATGGGTTCTTCAAAAGGGTTCTCCTATGGAGACTGCCAAAGAACCCTTTTAGGTTCTAGATAGCACAATTTTTTCTAAGAGTGTAGTGTCTACCCCGGAATTGGTATACATTTGGACCAGTGGCGGTCGGTGCCGTTTAAGTTGAGGGAGGACGCAATTATTATTTTTTAATTAGCATGGCCTTTTTTCTATTACAACATATTGGATGACTGTCATTCATATTCTATGCACCCAGCTTAATGCAACATTGATAGGTTTAGGCTACTACATGATACTCAAATTTTCCCTATACCCATCATGAGGTTGCTACAACCTATGAATGGAACTTCACAACGTAGGTGTATAGGTCAAGGGAAATGAGAGTAATCGAAGTGACAGACAGTGACACATTCAATACCGCCTTGCACACTCTTGCCTGCATGTAGTTGATCTAGGGAGTAAACATTAGTTTCCATTGGACAAATTCAGCAATGTTTAACCCCGTTTCATTCCGTTTGCTTCTTTTTTTCACAACAAAATCTGAGGAATGCACCCCTAATCACACGCAAACACAGTTCCCTTTCATAACAGCCACACAAACAGCATGATCACTTTGCTTGTATAATTCCTTCTCGCATCTACACGCTCTCCTCCTATCACCCTTTCCCTTCATTTTTGGACTTCAGTGCACAACACATCAGTTGTCTGTGACCAGGACAAAAAACCTTTCCAAGCCAAACCTTCATATCATAACTGCTAACCGCTACATCGTTGTCACCATATTAGCTAACATCATAGTCAACATACACTATATATACAAAAGTATGTGGACACAGCTTCAAATTTGTGGATTTGGCTATTTCAGTCACACTCATTGCTGACAGCTGTATAAAATCAAGCACACAGCCATGCAATCTACGTAGACAAAAAATTGGCAGTAGAATGGCCCGTACTGAAAGAGCTCAGTGATTTTCAACGTGGCACCGTCATAGGATGCCACCTTTCCAACAAGTCAGTTTGTCAAATTCTTTCCCTGCCAGAGCTGCCCCGATCACCTATAAGTGCTGTTATTGTGAAGTGGATACGACTAGAAGCAACAATGGCTCAGCCACAAAGTGGTAGGCCACACAAGCCAAGCTCACAGAATGGGACCTGTCCTCAGTTGCAACACTCACTACCGAGTCCAAACGGCCTCTGGAAAGAACGTCAGCACAATAACTGTTCGTCGGGAGCTTCATGAAATGGATTCCATGGCCGAGCAGCCACACACAAGCTTAAGTTCACCATGCGCAATGCCAAGCACCACCATTGGACTCTGGAGCAGTGGAAATGGGTTCTCTGAAGTGGTGAATCACGCTTCACCATCTGGCAGTCCGACAGACAAATCTGGGTTTGGCAAATCTGGGATGCCAGAAGAACGCTACCTGCCCGAATGCATAGTGTGAACTGTAAAATTTGGTTGAGGAGGAATAAGGGTCTGGGGCTGTTTTTCATGGTTTAAGCTAGGCCCATTTAGTTCCAGTGAAGGGAAATCTTAACGCTACAGCATACAATGACAATCTAGACGATTCTGTGCTTCCAACTTTGTAGAAACAGTTTGGGGAAGGCCCTTTCCTGTTTCAGCATGACAATGCCCCCGTGCACAAAACGAGTTCCATACAGATATGGTTTGTCGAGATCAGTGTGGAAGAAATTGACTGGCCTGCACAGATCCCTGACCTCAACCTCATCAAACACCTTTGGGATAAATTGGAATGCCGACTGTGAGCCAGGCCTAATTGCCCAACATCAGTGCCTGACCTCACTGCTGCTCTTGTGGCTGAATGGAAGCAAGTCCCCGCAGCAATGTTCCAACGTCTAGTGGAAAGCCTTCCCAGAAGAGTGGAGCAGCAAAAGGAGGAGTTTCACCCCATTGCCATGATCAGTGGTTTCAGTGGTTTTTATCAGTCAATCTTTGACACGCTAATCATAGCGAAAATAAAATATTTCTGCATTTCCCGCTGTGCAAACACATTGCAAATAAGCTTGCGATAACACCTGATGAAGTTCGTTAGCTGATATTCAGAGCTTTAATAGCCAAATTGATTAGTCACAGGAATCAGGACTAATATAGCCAATGCAATGGCCTGTTTTACAATCATTGGGCCTACCACATGGATGGGCATCATAAAATACCATTGCAGGCTGACATGGTAGACTACACCCCAGTAAGCATGAACTGACTTCGTTTGAATGTCTTTTTTTTGGTCCTGTCCAGACGTCTTTTTTTTTTAGGATTACCACCTAACGTTGATTAATAACACCATTCCGTACAAATTTGCGCAACTGCAGCATTCAAACGAGGCTGCAATGAAAATTCATGGGACTGTGTTGACATCGAATTCCGGGGTGTGAACTACGTTTCTATTCAAGCGTTGATTGACATGGAAATGGCCCGATAGTATTGGAGAAAAGATTAAAAACAAGAAAGGGACAGGGTAAGGGTGAAGGATACTTAGTGCAACTCAATGCATACATTTTTTCGGTCATCACTGCAAGCCATCATAACTCTCAAAGTCCACGACAGCTGCTGTTTACTTCTGAAGATAACTTTAGCGCCGCCCTAATTACCTGATTCAAATTTGACACAAACCTTCAAAAACGTATGTAATGACACATTATATAAACTCTTTATAAGGTTTTATTTACATTTTTGTGGTGATAAATTGGACAGAGTGGGCAATGTGCAAAAGTGCATTAGCTACCGTTAGACGGGCATTCATAACATTTTATTTCAGGCAACACAGACCGGACTGTAACGCTCGTCGTTGGAATGAGAAGAGAAGGACCAATGCGCAGCATGTTAAGTATCCATTTTAATAAGAATACTTGAACAATGAACAAAAACAATAAACCGACAAACGACCGAGACAGTTCCGTATGGTGAAACACAGACACAGAAAATAACCACCCATAAAGGAAAACAGGCTACCTAAATATGGCTCCCAATCAGAGACAACGACTGACACCTGCCTCTGATTGAGAACCATACTAGGCCAAACGCATAGAAACAGACAACCTAGACATACAACATAGAATGCCCACCCACATCACACCCTGACCAAACAAAACATAGAAACATACAAAGCAATCTATGGTCAGGGCGTGACAGTACCCCCCCCCCCCCCCAAAGGTGCGGACTCCGGCCGCAAAACCTGAACCTATAGGGGAGGGTCTGGGTGGGCATCTGTCCGCGGTGGCGGCTCTGGCGCGGGACGTGGACCCCACTCCACCATAGTCTTAGCCCGCTTAAGTGGCGTATTTGGCGCGGCGACCCTCGCCGCCGACCTAGGACTGGGGACCCTAATAAAGGGCACCTCTGGACTGAGGAGCGCCTCTGGACTGAGGAGCGCCTCTGGACTGAGGAGCGCCTCTGGACTGAGGAGCGCCTCTGGACTGAGGAGCGCCTCTGGACTGAGGAGCGCCTCTGGACTGAGGAGCGCCTCTGGACTGAGGGGCGCCTCTGGACTGAGGGGCGCCTCTGGACTGAGGGGCGCCTCTGGACTGAGGGGCGCCTCTGGACTGGGGGGCGCCTCTGGACTGAGGAGCGCCTCTGGACTGAGGGGCGCCTCTGGACTGAGGGGCGCCTCTGGACTGAGGGGCGCCTCTGGACTGAAGGGCGCCTCTGGACTGAAGGGCGCCTCTGGACTGAGGGGCGCCTCTGGACTGAGGAGCGCCTCTGGACTGAGGGGCGCCTCTGGACTGAGGGGCGCCTCTGGACTGAGGGGCGCCTCTGGACTGAGGGGCGCCTCTGGACTGGGGGGCGCCTCTGGACTGGGGGGCGCCTCTGGACTGAGGGGCGCCTCTGGACTGAGGGGCGCCTCTGGACTGAGGGGCGCCTCTGGACTGGGGGGCGCCTCTGGACTGAGGGGCGCCTCTGGACTGAGGGGCGCCTCTGGACTGAGGGGCGCCTCTGGACTGAGGGGCGCCTCTGGACTGAGGGGCGCCACTGGACTGAGGGGCGCCTCTGGACTGAGGGGCGCCTCTGGACTGAGGGGCGCCTCTGGACTGAGGGGCGCCTCTGGACTGAGGGGCGCCACTGGACTGAGGGGCGCCTCTGGACTGGGGGGCGCCTCTGGACTGAGGGGCGCCACTGGACTGAGGAGCGCCTCTGGACTGAGGGGCGCCTCTGGACTGGTGGGCGCCTCTGGACTGGGGGGCGCCTCTGGACTGAGGGGCGCCTCTGGACTGAGGGGCGCCTCTGGACTGAGGGGCGCCTCTGGACTGAGGGGCGCCTCTGGACTGAAGGGCGGCTCTGGACTGAGGGGCGGCTCTGGACTGAGGGGCGCCTCTGGACTGAGGGGCGCCTTTGGACTGAGGGGCGCCTCTGGACTGAGGGGCGCCTCTGGACTGAGGGGCGCCTCTGGACTGAGGGGCGCCTCTGGACTGAAGGGCGGCTCCGGACAGACGGCTCTGGACAGACAGGCGGCTCTGGACAGACGGGCGGCTCTGGACAGACGGACGGCTCAGGTGGCTTTGGACAGACGGGCGGCTCAGGCGGCTCTGGACAGACGGGCGGCTCAGGCGGCGTTGGAATGAGAAGAGGAGGACCAATGCGCAGCGCGGTAAGTATCCATTTTAATAAGAATACTTAAACTATGAACAAAAACAATAAACCGACAAACGACCGAGACAGTTCCGTATGGTGAAACACAGACACAGAAAATAACCACCCACAAAACACAAAGGAAAACAGGCTACCTAAATATGGCTCCCAATCAGAGACAACGACTGACACCTGCCTCTGATTGAGAACCATACTAGGCCAAACGCATAGAAACAGACAACCTAGACATACAACATAGAATGCCCACCCACATCACACCCTGACCAAACAAAACATAGAAACATACAAAGCAATCTATGGTCAGGGCGTGACACGGATCAAAATCCATATTTTTAACATCTGTAAAATACATATTTTCAACATGAGGAAAATAAGTATTTTCACCTCTCATTGAGAACCGAAAAATAACCTGATTTCATAGTCTGGAAAATATATATTTTTCAATGTCCGGAAAATATATATTTTTCAATGTCCGGAAAATATACCTTTTCAAAGTCCTGGAAAATATGTATTTTAAACATACGGAAAATAGGTTTTCACCTTTCATGCATAACCTAAATTTAACCTAACTTCAACTTCTGGAAAATATGTCTTTTAGACATCATTTTGCTTACTGGGAATATTCTAGTTTTGTGGGGGCAGCATTTTTTGGTCTTGCTTATGGCGGCAGAATGGCAAGGACAGGCCCTGTGTGGATTAATTGTCGGAGCACCAAATTTTGTGTGACTCAAAATGGGTACAAATTCTACAAAGATCCAGAAAAAAGGACCTTGTGCATTTCAGGTAAAATAACTACCCAATGTTTATTTCCCAGGGTAAATTAGCTAGCAACAGTAAGCTAGCTAGCTAAATGGCCATAAATGTTTCATGTGTTTCGTTTTGAGTTCGTTTTGATATTTCAACCTGCATGTCCTGATCGCGTCTGATGTGGATGGACAAAATCAACATGTGCACGATGGCGCACGCGGACCGCGCGTGCCCGGTCTAGTCAGCATGTTAGACATTCTCTCACCCAGGGGATCAATTATGCAAGGCCTCGTTCAGCTCTTTCTATTGAAATTAACACCTGAAGACCCTGCCCTGCCTCTCTCTCTCTCTGTGTGTGTGTGTGTGTGTGTGTGTGTGTGTGTGTGTGTGTGTGTGTGTGTGTGTGTGTGTGTGTGTGTGTGTGTGTGTGTGTGTGTGTGTGCACGTGTTTGCAGGGCCTCACTGCTCCATGGAAGCCCAGGATACCGCTGGATAAACACACACAAAAAATAACCGAATCAACAGCAATTTGTATGTGGAACCTTTTTTTCAAATGTCATCTTTTCCTTTGACTCCCCTATTTTTATGTCATCTACATTGGGAAACAGATATCCCACCATTGTAGTAGTACATACAGCATACTGCTCTTATATAGTGAGTTTACCTTAGGGAGTAGACCTGATCCTTACTGTACTGTGCACACAGTGAGTTGCCATGCCAGTTGAAGTTTCCATAGATCTGTCAAATTGGTTAAGGAGAAATTCATCCTTACTGTCATTTATCTGTAACAGTACTGTGATCAATGGACCTGAATCAACATACGCTGATGCTTCATATGGTTGAAACCAAAATTAATTTGACGAATTAGCTGAGGACCACAGCAATGTTTACCTCTGAAATAACAGGGCAATTGTATGCTTTCCATTTGAATTCATGCGTTAAAAGGATCATAAGCAGTGTAAACCGTATGCCTGGGCAGCTGGTTGGATTGTGAGTTGTGGTGATTGATTCATTAGTACTCCCTATGCACCTCAATCACTTGATTGTTCTGTGAGGGCTGCAGCCCACAAATGCAAGCTCCACTCTGTTGATCTATGTCCGTGCATGCACGTGGGTGGAGTGAGATTTTTGTAAACAACAAGGAGGAGTCTGGCTTTAGCCTAGCTAAAAACATAGCAAGCTAGCTAGCCTTTTTAGCTTCCCACATATCCTTTGGTAAGAAGAAGGGCGGGGGTGTATGCCTTATGATTAACGAGACGTGGTGTGATCATAACAACATACAGGAACTCAAGTAATTTTGTTCACCTGACCTAGAATTCCTTACAATCAAATGCCGACCGCATTATCTACCAAGAGAATTCTCTGCGATTATAATCACAGTCGTGTATATCCCTCCACAAGCAGACACATCGACGGCCCTGAAAGAACTTCATTGGACTCTATGTAAACTGGAAACCACATATCCTTAGGCTGCATTTATTGTAGCTGGGGATTTTAACAAGGCTAATCTGAAAACAAGGCTCCCTAAATTTTATCAGCATATCGAATGCACAACCCGGCCTGGCAAAACCCTGGATCATTGTTACTCAAACTTCCGCTACCCATACAAAGCCCTCCCCTGCCCTCCTTTCGAAAATCTGACCACGACTCCATTTTGTTGCTCCCAGCCTATAGACAGAAACTAAAACAGGAAACGCCCGTGCTCAGGTCTGTTCAACGCTAGTCCGACCAATCGGATTCCACGCTTCAAGATTGCTTCGATCACGTGGATTGGGATATGTTCCGCATAGCGTCGGACAATAACATTGATGAATATGCTGATTCGGTGAGCGAGTTTATTAGCAAGTGCATCAGTGATGTTGTACCCACAGCGACTATTAAAACCTTCCCCAACCAGAAACCGTGGATTGATGGCAGCATTCGCGCAAAACTGAAACGACTGCTTTCAAATAGGGCAAGAGACCGGAAACATGACCGAATACAAACAGTGTAGCTATTCACTCCGCAAGGCAATCAAACAAGCTAAGCGTCAGTATAGAGACAAAGTAGAGTCGCAATTCAACGGCTCAGACGCGAGAGGTATGTGGCAGGGTCTACAGTCAATCACGGACTACAAAAAGAAAACCAGCCCTGTCGCGGATCACGATGTCTTGCTCCCAGACAAAGTAAACAACTTCTTTGCTTGCTTTGAGGACAATACAGTGCCACCGACACAGCCCACTACCAAAACCTGTAGGCTCTCCTTCACTGCAGCCAACGTGAGTAAAATATTTAAACGTGTTAACCCTCGCAAGGCTGGCGGCCCAGACGGCATCCCTAGCCGTGTCCTCAGAGCATGCGCAGACCAGCTGGTGTGTTTATGGACATATTCAATCAATCCTTATCCCAGTCTGCTGTTCCCACATGCTTCAAGAGGGCCACCATTGTTCCTGTTCCCAAGAAACCTAAGGTAACTGAGCTAAATGACTATCGCCCCGTAGCACTCACTTCCGTCATCATGAAGTGCTTTGAGAGACTAGTCAAGGACCATATCACCTCCACCCTACCTGACACCCTAGACCCACTCCAATTTGCTTACCACCCCAATAGGTCCACAGACGACGCAATCGCAATCACACTGCACACTGCCCTAACCCATCTGGACAAGAGGAATACCTATGTAAGAATGCTGTTCATCGACTACAGCTCAGCATTAAACACCATAGTACCCTCCAAACTCGTCATTAAACTCGAGACCCTGGGTCTCGACCCCGCCCTGTGCAACTGGGTCCTGGACTTCCTGACGGGCTGCCCCCGTCAGGTATTGAGGGTCGGAAACAACATCTCCACCCCGCTGTTCCTCAACACTGGGGTCCCACAAGGGTGCGTTCTCAGCCCTCTCCTGTACTCCCTGTTCACCCATGACTGCGTGGCCTTGCACGCCTCCAACTCAATCATCAAGTTTGCAGACGACACTACAGTGGTATGCTTGATTACCATCAACGACAAGACGGTCTACAGGGAGGAGGTGAGGGCCCTCGGAGTGTGGTGTCAGGAAAATAACCTCACACTCAATGTCAACAAAACAAAGGAGATGATCGTGGACTTCAGGAAACAGCAGAGGGAGCAGCCCCCTATCCACATCAACGGGACAGTAGTGGAGAAGGTGGAAAGTTTTAAGTTCCTCAGCGTACACATCACGGACAAACTGAAATGGTCCACCCATACAGAAAGCGTGGTGAAGAAGGCGCAGCAGCTACAGGAAAAGGAGGACCAAGCACGCCCCCATTCTCGTCAACGGGGCTGTAGTGGAGAAGGTTGAGAGCTTCAAGTTCCTTGGCGTCCACATCACCAACAAATTAACATGGTCCAAGCACACCAAGAAGAGGTCGTGAAGAGGGCACGACAAAACCTATTCCCCCTCATGAGACTTTGGCATGGGTCCTCAGATCCTCAAAAGGTTTTACAGCTGCACCATCGAGAGCATCTTGGCTGGTTGCATCACTGCCTGGTATGGCAACTGCTCGGCCTCCGACCACAAGGCACTACAGAGGGTAGTGCATACAACAAAGTACATCACCGGGGCCAAGCTTCCAGCCACCCAGGACCTCTATACCAGGCGGTGTCAAAGGAAAGCCCTAAAAATCATCAAAGACTCCAGACACCCTAGTCTTAGACTGTTCTCTCTGCTACCGCACGGCAAGCGGTACCGGAGCGCCAAGTCTAGGTCCAAGAGGCTTCTAAACAGCTTCTACCACCAAGCCTTAAGACTCCTGAACAGCTAATCAAATAGCTACCCAGACTATTTGCATTACCCCCCCTCTACGCTGCTACTCTCTGTTATGCATCGTCACTTTATTAACTCTACCTACATGTAAATATTACCTTGACACCGGTGCCCCCGCACATTGACTCTGTACCGGTACCCCCTGTATATAGCCCCGCTATTGTTATTGACTGCTGCTCTTTAATAACTTGTTATTCTTATCTCTTACATTAAAAAAAAACTGCCTTGGTGGTTAAGGGCTTGTAAGTAAGCATTTCACTGTAAGGTCTACACCTGTTGTTTTCAGCGCATGTGACAAATACAATTTGATCAGATTTTGATTTGTGATCATCCAACAAGCTATCACAGTCTCACTGCAGAATTTGACATCAAAACGCGAAATTTCGAAGTTGCTCCAAATTTCAAATGTCTAAATGAAGTATTAATGTTTCCAAAAGGGTTAAAACATTAAGTTTAGGCATTCATTCCTAATGGTTAAATGAAGGGTTAAGGTTTGGGAAAGGTACACCACATCCTTCTGATCCAGAGTCATGGGATTATGGTGGTCCCGTGTGGCTCAGTTGGTAGAGCATGGCGCTTGCAACGCCAGGGTTGTGGGTTCGATTCCCACGGGGGGCCAGTACAAAAAAGTATGAATGTATGTACTTGTAAGTCGCTCTGGATAAGAGCGTCTGCTAAATGACTTAAATGTAAAATGATGCCCATCCACCACCTCTGTCCTCACCGCCCTAGCAAAACCCAATTCTACTTGACGGTAATAGTTGTCACTGTTGCCCCTGGGAGCCGGTTTTGAAGGCATTTTCCGACGTCATCAGGACGTGGATAGACATCCAATTTCGAAGTTGCTCTGGAGCTGTCTGCCTGGATCATCTGTGAGAATTAAGACCTCTTGACACACACACACACACACACACGCAACGTGATAATATGTGTTAATCAAGACCCTCTTAAACCCTGGGTCCTCCCCTCCCTAATGACTAATGACAGGTATGGGTGTGCTTTAACACCGCTATTGCAGAACTGATAAAAATCTACTGGTGACACATGTAGAGAGGGATACGTGTAGGAGCTCACCAGACGGAGGGAGACAGAGAGAAAGGAGAGAGAGCGAGATGGGGAGAGAGAGCGTTAGAGAGACGGGGAGAGAGAGAGAGAGAGCGAGAGAGAGAGAAAGGAGAGAGAGTGAGATGGGGAGAGAGAAAGGAGAGAGCGAGCAAGTGAGAGAGAACGAGGCAGAAAGTGGAGGAAGAGAAGAAGGAGGTCCCTTATCTCCTACCAGAGAGTTGTTGCTTTTTGTTCTCATCATTATACTACGGAAACTCTGGTCAAGTTTATGTGTGAACACAAATGTATTTGTATTTAAATTGATTTATATTCAATCTCTTATTTTTATTCCTGTGACTTTATTTATCTCTGTTTATCCACTTGTCAGCTTCTTCCCAAATGGAAAAATCATCACAATATAATTATCATATCATAACTGCCCCCAATATGCTGATGTTATCATTTTAAAATACACTGATAGAAAAACACCATAACAATAAATGCTAAAGTTAAAAATTAGGGTTAGGGTTAGGTTTAAAATCTGATTTTGTGACTTTGTTGCTGTGCCAGCTAGTGACCATTCTTCAGGGCTGCCTCCAGTACAACCTTATTTCCATTGGGGAGGTGCATTGTACTAAACACTGTATGATTTAGCTTCAGGCTTCAACAATGGCATCTGCTATTTCAGAGATTCAGGTATTTGACTCAGGTGTTTGAGCATACAATATTTTACAATTGATCCACTGCATTGTCTTGAACGAATAAACCTATTTATTTAAAAACATGATAATACGTTGTGGAATACAGATGGTTTACTGTGCACATCATGTTAGTGTGCAAATCATTACCTGGACAGGTGTCAAATATTTCACTTTTAACAAGGAAAATATGCTTGATTTTATACAGTGTGTTCTGAAAGTATTCAGACCCATTGACCTTTTCCACATTTTGTAACATTACAGCCTTACTCTAAAATGTATTCAATTGTTTTTCCCCTCATCAATCTACACACAATACACCATAATGACAAAGCAAAAACAGGATTTTAGAATTTTTACAAATGTATTAAAAATAAAAAGGGGAAATATTACATACAGTGGGGCAAAAAAATATTTAGTCAGCCACCAATTGTGCAAGTTCTCCCACTTAAAAAGATGAGAGAGGCCTGCAATTTTCATCATACGTACACTTCAACTATGACAGACAAAATGAGAAAAAAAAATCCAGAAAATCACATTGTAGGATTTTTTATGAATTTATTTGCAAATTATGGTGGAAAATAAG
The DNA here is from genome assembly GCF_016432855.1 of Salvelinus namaycush. NCBI lineage: Eukaryota > Metazoa > Chordata > Actinopteri > Salmoniformes > Salmonidae > Salvelinus > Salvelinus namaycush. Next base: position 11,668,786 of record NC_052334.1, on the reverse strand, counting down.
TATTTGGTCACCTACAAACAAGCAAGATTTCTGGCTCTCACAGACCTGTAACTTCTTCTTTAAGAGGCTCCTCTGTCCTCCACTCGTTACCTGTATTAATGGCACCTGTTTGAACTTGTTATCAGTATAAAAGACACCTGTCCACAACCTCAAACAGTCACACTCCAAACTCCACTATGGCCAAGACCAAAGAGCTGTCAAAGGACACCAGAAACAAAATTGTAGACCTGCACCAGGCTGGGAAGACTGAATCTGCAATAGGTAAGCAGCTTGGTTTGAAGAAATCAACTGTGGGAGCAATTATTAGGAAATGGAAGACATACAAGACCACTGATAATCTCCCTCGACCTGGGGCTCCACGCAAGATCTCACCCCGTGAGGTCAAAATGATCACAAGAACGGTGAGCAAAAATCCCAGAACCACACGGGGGGACCTAGTGAATGACCTGCAGAGAGCTGGGACCAAAGTAACAAAGCCTACCATCAGTGACACACTACGCCGCCAGGGACTCAAATCCTGCAGTGCCAGACGTGTCCCCCTGCTTAAGCCAGTACATGGGCCACTCATGGACATTCAGAGACTTGTCCCAAAGCCTCTCCTGCATTGTACTGGCTGTGTGTTTAGGATCGTTGTCCTGTTGGAAGATTAACCTTCTCCCCAGTCTGAGGTCCTGAACGCTCTGGAGAAGGTTTTCATCAAGGACCTCTCTATACTTTGCTCCGTTCATCTTTCCCTCGATCCTGACTAGTCTCCAAGTCCCTGCCGCTCAAAAACATCCCCATAGCATGATGCTGCCACCACCATTTTTTACAGTAGGGATGGTGCCAGGTTTCCTCCAGAAGTGACGCTTGGAATTCAGGCCAAAGAGTTCAATCTTTGTTTCATCAGACCAGAGAATCTTGTTTCTCATGGTCTGAGAGTCCTTAGGTGCTTTTTGGCAAACTCCAAGCGGTCTGTCATGTGCTTGGCTTCCGTCTGTGTCACGACTTCCGCCGAAGTCTGTCCCTCTCCTTGTTCGGGCGGCGTTCGGCGGTAGACGTCACCGGCCTTCTAGCCATCGCCGATCCACTTTTCATTTTCCATTTGTTTTGTCTTTGTTTTACACACCTGGTTTCAATTCCCCAATTACATGTTCATTATTTAACCCTCTGTTTCCCCATGGTTTTTGTGCGTGTTTGTTTTATGTATTTCGGTCCTGTTGTGTGGGCGTGGTATTACTACATGTATTTGGTAATTTTGAGTAAAGTTACTTTTATTACTCATCTCTGTTGTCCTGCGCCTGACTCCTCTGCACCAGCTACACCCAGACCTTTTACAGTCTGGCAACTCTACCATAAAGGCCTGATTGGTGGTGTCCTTCTGGAAGGTTCTCCCATCTCCACAGAGGAACTCTGGAGCACTATCAGAGTCACCATCGGGTTCTTGATCACCTCCCTGACCAAGGCCCTTCTCCCCCGATTGCTCAGTTTGGCCAGGAAGCCAGCACTAGTAATAGTCTTGATGATTCCATACTTCTTCCATTTAAGAATGATGAAGGCCACTGTGTTCTTGGGGACCTTCAATGATGCAGAATTTGTTTACTACACTTCCCAGGATCTGTGCCTCGACAAAATCCTGTCTTTGAGCTCTACAGACAATTCCTTCTTCCTCATGGCCTGGTTTTTGCTCTGACTTGCACTGTCAACTGTGGGACCTTAATATAGACAGATGTGTGCCTTTCCAAATCATGTCCAATCAATTGGATTTACCACAGGTGGACTCCAATCAAGTTGTAGAAACATCTCAAGGATGATCAATGGAAACGGGATGTACCTGCGCTCAATTTCAAATATCATAGCAAAGTGTATAAATACTTTAGTAAATAAGGTATTTATTTTTAAAATGTATGAAAACCTGTTTTCGCTTTGTCATTTTGGGGTTTGTGATTTAATTTAATTTAATCAATTTGAGAATAAGGCTGTAACATAACAATATGTGGAAAAAGTCAAGGGGTCTGAATACTTTCAGTGAGTTTATACATTTAGTGAGTTCTTTTAAAATGTGTTTGAAAATAAAATATCCAGCTTTGTATTTGCTTGTACAGATGAACATGCAAACACTCTTACCCAAAGTAGTCTCTCTCTCTCTCTCTCTCTCTCTCTCTCTTGGTCTGTCTATCTTTCCCTCTCTCTCTCTCTTTCCCACTCTCTCCCATCTCGCTCTCTCTCTCTACCGTCTCTCTGTCTCTCCCGTCTCTCTCTCTCTCTCTCTCTCTCTCTCTCTCTCTCTCTCTCTCTCTCTCTCTCTCTCTCTCTCTCTCTCTCTTTCGCTCCCTCTACCTATCTCTCTGTGGTTCTCCTGTGTATCCATTCTGTATACAATAGTGACATCTTCAGTTGAGTTTTATAGAAGAGAAGTAGACAGAGGCAGCCAGTCTACCTGGTATACAGTACTGCCCTACAAAGGAAAAACACAGTAACTACACTTTTGGTCAAAATGTAGTTAAGACTGAAATCAGGCTCTGTTTTATCTTGTGACAATGTGACCTGGTTCAATTATGCTTCGATTAATAGAAAATGGAGTGTGGAATTTGCAGTAGTGAAAACCAAGGCAAACAGCAGTATGGGAAGTTAGTGTACTATGGCTTTGTTCCACCATGTTTTGATTGTAGTTAACTGCTCTGCCATATAAAGGTAAAGAGCAGTAACTACACAAACAGTGAAACAGAGAAAAATGCATTTAAAGTTTATTTGCCTTCCAGCCAAATACTGTATGTTGTAGGTAGATACGTGATAATGCACTGATGTATCATCTTATTATGAAGGAATGTTTTATGCATAGTCAAATAAAATACCATACAAAGTTAAACAGAAAAACAGCAAGAATGTTAGAAAAACATATTTAGATTGTAGATACTGCACAAAGTCAAAAATGTATTTAAGGATAAATATTATGCCTGATGAAATAGTCCTCACTGTACCTTATGGTGAAAAATAGCTTGAAGGTTACTACAATAAAACATTCAAAACATGAAAACACAACTACATAACGCCACTAACTACAGTTGGAATTTAGTTAGAGCTCTGACACTCTTTCCAGAAGATACTGCACTTTGCCTTTGCATTAACCATATAGTTGTTTAAGGTCATACAAAGGCAGAGTGCAGTGTCAGCATTTTAGGGGTCATAGGTCAAATCAGTGGTCATGGTTGATATGCATAAAACCTTACTCATAGTAGCATGATACATCAATGCATTATCACTTATCTACCTAAAACATATCTGGCTGGATAGCAAAATAACTTTAAAGCCATTTTTCTCAGTTTCACTTTTGGCATAGTTACTGCATTTTGCTTTGTAGGGCAGAGTACTATAGTAGACCAAGGTACTGTAGAACAATAGAACAACATGCTTAAAGCCCTCAATTCTATTGATGCAGCTTCCCTAGAGAGACCGGGAGTGGAAAAACTGAATGCACTCATAATTATAGCAATTTATGTTAAGAGAAAAAGGGCCTTGTAAGGTGCTTAAAGTGCATTCTTTAACATTTACTTAACGACGATGTTAGTCCCCTATAGAGAGAATATAAAAATAAATTCCACAGCTTTCCCTTCTAACACTCCGACCACTGAGATAGGACAGAAGAAGGTAGGATACACACGGTTGGATGAGTAAACACATATTTATTTATTTAAATACATATTCAGGTTGATGGAGAAACTAGTTTCTTAACTTAATTACTCTATGCGTTGTAAAACTCATTGTTATTCTCATTTCAATGCTTTAGAATTGTAGCGCTGTAAACATTCGGCTTCGATATACTGAAACTATACCTTTAACAGTTATTCATTTACCGTGCAGAAAATAGTTATGGTGTAAATTGTTATCATTATCATGAATATCTGTTTCAGTCGGAGAGTAAATATTTATTGCATTATTTCACTGCCCCAAATACCGTCACATCCTAGGACAATACCACAAGAAGAAAAATATTATACACACCTCGATTTTTTTTATGCATTTGCTTTGTTGACCGGCTTAAAGAATATTACTTCAAATACAATACACTACTTGCATATACTTATAACTGGCATCTGAAATGTTTAGTAATTTACATATATTAGCATATAAAGTAATTGGCACAGATGCCAAGGAAGCAGTGGCAAAACAGATTCATTGTCATGCAGCAGTCACAGTGACATAGTTAAAATACGTTCCTTTTAAGAAGCCAATTATCATAGAATTTCAAAAGTAGCCTTTTTTTTCATCAGTGATTCTCTTCATAGTCTCATTGTCACCTACACACCCACAAAGACATGCAACCCAAACACAATCCACACACATACAGAAACACAGACAGACAGACAAAAACACAGACAGACAGACAGACAGACATACAGACAGACAGACAGACAGACAGACAGACAGACAGACAGACAGACAGACAGACAGACAGACAGACAGACAGACAGACAGACAGACAGACAGACAGACAGACAGACAGACAGACAGACAGACAGACAGACAGACAGACAGACAGACAGACACAAACCACACACACAAATGCATAATATGCCTACTGTAGTATCGCCACGCCATACTTAAATGTATAAATATTGTAAATAAGCAGCCTCCTCTCTCAAGTGTCGCCTTTGAAATATCGCCCTTCTGAATCCCTGTTTGAAAACAGGCGTACGTCTTTGTGTACAAGAGAAGAAGAAACATGTTTATTATAGTGAGAATACATGGTTACAGGAGAAGAACAAACACACAAACACGTGTGATGTGTTCTACTGTGTGATGTGTTCTACTGTTATAAATACTATGCTTTTAACACACAGTACTACAGTACAACTCTTGATCTGAAGACAGGTACTGTATTGTTACTCTTGTTAAGTGAGCCCATGAGAATTTAGGTACTTTCTACATCACAACCTGTGCTTGTTTACCACTATATCAATACACCATGGTCTTTAGTAGTAACTCTCTCTGGGTGCGTATGGGTATCACTGTCAGATGGCACCAAATCTTCACATTTACAATAGATCATGCCGATAATAACTATTCCATACCAAATTCTAAAGACAAATTCCAGAACATATTTACGTACTTCTGGAATACCTCAGAATGGCCTGCTAGGAATGGCCTGACGGGTCTCTTTCTGCAGCCATAGGAGGTCATAGATGGTGGTGTGGCCAGCCAGGTGTATACAGAAGCAGCAATAGCTCTAGTTTTATCCCTTGTAATAATTGGATAGTACCTCCATTTACGATGCTGTCTGAGGCACTGCACAGCTAACAAATGAGCTAGTTTAGTTGCCAAGACCACTGTTCAGGGAAAGGGGCTTACGCAGCTCCTGTTCTCGCTGCCATTGTACGCTGGCCATCTTAAATAATATTAAGATTACGCCGAGGACAAAAGCCCACGGGGGATCCTTTTGTGGCGAAGCAGACATGTAAGGAGGGGAACAATACTCATAGTGAAGAATGACACATTCGTTGTTTGACAATGTAGTACTGTGATTACAGAGGAACAAAGGTAACCGTTTTTGGAACGATTTGTGGAGTGTGTGGAGGTGGTGTATTTTTTATTAAAGTTTTTTTTTAAATTGTGTTGCAGAGGAGCTGTATGTGTTTAAGCTCCTCTTCAGTTATGCATGTCTGTGTTTGTGTGCATGTCTGTGTTTGTGTGCATGTCTGTGTTTGTGTGCATGTCTGTGTTTGTGTGCATGTCTGTGTTTGTGTGCATGTCTGTGTTTGTGTGCATGTCTGTGTTTGTGTGCATGTCTGTGTTTGTGTGCATGTCTGTGTTTGTGTGCATGTCTGTGTGTGTGTGCATGTCTGTGTTTGTGTGCATGTCTGTGTTTGTGTGCATGTCTGTGTTTGTGTGCATGTCTGTGTTTGTGTGCATGTCTGTGTTTGTGTGCATGTCTGTGTTTGTGTGCATGTCTGTGTTTGTGTGCATGTCTGTGTGTGTGTGCATGTCTGTGTTTGTGTGCATGTCTGTGTTTGTGTGCATGTCTGTGTTTGTGTGCATGTCTGTGTTTGTGTGCATGTCTGTGTTTGTGTGCATGTCTGTGTTTGTGTGCATGTCTGTGTTTGTGTGCATGTCTGTGTGTGTGTGCATGTCTGTGTTTGTGTGCATGTCTGTGTTTGTGTGCATGTCTGTGTTTGTGTGCATGTCTGTGTTTGTGTGCATGTCTGTGTTTGTGTGCATGTCTGTGTTTGTGTGCATGTCTGTGTTTGTGTGCATGTCTGTGTTTGTGTGCATGTCTGTGTTTGTGTGCATGTCTGTGTGTGTGTGCATGTCTGTGTTTGTGTGCATGTCTGTGTTTGTGTGCATGTCTGTGTTTGTGTGCATGTCTGTGTTTGTGTGCATGTCTGTGTGTGTGTGCATGTCTGTGTTTGTGTGCATGTCTGTGTTTGTGTGCATGTCTGTGTTTGTGTGCATGTCTGTGTGTGTGTGCATGTCTGTGTTTGTGTGCATGTCTGTGTTTGTGTGCATGTCTGTGTTTGTGTGCATGTCTGTGTGTGTGTGCATGTTTGTGTGCATGTCTGTGTTTGTGTGCATGTCTGTGTTTGTGTGCATGCGTGTGTGTGTGTGCATATTTGACGCTCACAGTGAAGTCACTCAAGGCCCCAACACGCACGCATGCACATACACACACACACCCTAGCCTCAGCCTGCTCCAGGGGTATGGCCTCGTCAGGTCGTCCCCTCTTCTGGCCCCTGTGTGTTGTGTGCCGTGTGTGTATTTGTATTCCTTAATGACTTTATAATTCCAGGCCAGCAGGAACCTGCCTTTATGTCGATTCGTTTAGTAGCCTGGCAAACACAAGGAGTCTGTGCCCGTGGCACCGTGCCAGCAGAAGCTTCAGCCGTAAAATAACTTGTCTATCTGTGTCGCCTGCCTTCTCACCCTCTCTTTTTCCTCCTACTATCCTCCTCCTCTTCTCCTCCTCTTGTAGTCTCTTCTTTCTAGGCGTTGCGAAATGCTCTCTCGTGCTCTGTGTCAGTTTATGAAGAGAGAAGAAACCCAACAAGACGTTCCCATCCTGGTGTTCTACTCACTCTGTTGGGGCTATTGATCTCTCCGACGGCCAATCGAGTGCAAAAATAGTATTTACTGGGAAAAGAGAGAGAGAGACAATATAAGCCCACTCAAGCGGGTGACGAGGGGATGGGTGGCGTCGTTGTGACACATACTGCTGCTGTGTGAATATGTCTGTGGCACATTGCCGGTATGGAGGTCTATAGTATTGGAATTCATTCTTATTGATTTTAGAAGACCTTTACTATTGTGCTATTTACATACTGCGAATTTATTCTCAAACATGCTGCTTACCTGCTACTCCATCTGCTACTCCATCTGCTACTCCACCTGCTACTCCATCTGCTACTCCACGTGACACAGTCTGTCACCTTTGGAAGAATACATTGCAATATGCATGTATATTTGCAATACTCTCGCTAACATGTTCATTATGCATTGTGAATTTTCCCTAACACTTTTTGCATGCAACCATGTGACCTAGCTCTAGAAGACTGACAATCTAACATAAAAGTCATTGACATATTGAAAGTTGCACTGTGAATGTAAAGTATACTGTTTACTGTCATTCATTATACAGTACAATTTAAACATGTAAAAACATGTACAGTGGTTTTATGTACCAACGTGCAATAGTGCTATGTGAGACTGTGCCTGTTTTATGCCCCAATGAAGAATGCATTGTGATTGCATTCAGAATAGCAGGTTGATATATGTTTATGTCTGTCTTTCATGTTATGTACTCTAACATAAAAATATAGACATTTTGCCTTCTACATATACTGTAGTGTGAATAAGAACAATACAATCATCTCTGGAGTCTTTTTTTTGTGATGTAAAAGGAAAAACTGATCCTAAATCATTACTCGCTGGATACGTATGGCCACTGATCTCATCAACATATCCATGTAATGGCCATACGGATTGTTGCCTGACGGCTGTGAAGGCTTCTATGGCAGAGAGTGTTTCTTAATGCTCCCTGTGGGGTAGATATGGTGCGGTGGTTGTGCCTTTGTATAAAACCTTTCATGCTCGTTATACAGCATATGGTCATTGTTGCTGTGCTTCAACTCTTTCAGATTTACCGTTTAAGGCTGGAGTTCAATTGAACCCTCATTGTGATCATATTTTTCCCATTGGTCAAGATAAAATTGCAGAATTCTCATGGTATAAAATATATACTGGATATTTTTTTATACTATTGCTAGGTAGGTAGTCTCCCCTCAGGTAGATGCTTCCAGTTTTCAGAATAAGAAGTGTTGTGTGTGTATGTGTGTGTGTGCATCTGTGTGTGTGGGTGTGTGTGTGTGTGTGTGTGTGTGTGTGTGTATGTGCGCGCGTGTGTGTGTGTGTGTGCCTGTGTGTGTGTGCCTGTGTGTGTGCCTGTGAGTGTGTGAACGGCCAGTAGTTTGTAATGCAGAACGCCGAACACTGTGGTCTACTGTCTGTGTTCTGAATCTGTTTACTGTGTAATGGTAGAGTAACATGATGTCTAGTACTGAACACAATGGTCCATCCAGAGAAAGGCCTTGCTCAACTCTTCTCTAGCCTGCTACGGTGTTTGGCAGCATGGCAGAATGACAGCTCCCCTCTCCGCTCCTCTCTCCTCCTCCTCCTCGCTGCATGGCCAGAGCAGATTCAGGGGCCTTCATTGTGTATTTGACTCTAGGGCTGTTTTGATCTCCTTCAAGACAGGGAGCAGCTATCTCTCCTGAACTGTCTATCACGCCCTCTCTCTCTTTTGCATGCGTTGTCTTTGAACAATGCACTGTTTGAACAGGGCAATGTGGCGAGCTGCAACTCAACACCCCCCCCCCCCCCCCCCCCCCCACCCCCAAAAGATGGAAAAGATGGAAAAGATGGATCCAGGGAGTGCCTGGATTTCATTAGAAAGGGGGAGTAATGTTGGGAGTTGGGGGATGTGCTGTTGTTGGACAGACAGGCAGAGAGGTTCCAAGCTTCAAACAGAGTCAGGAGGAGGGGAGGTGTATAGTACCAGGCAGCCTTCAGTGGAGGAGAGGAGTGACACTGAGTGGAGCACCTGCCTGCCTGCCTCTCTCTCTCTCTCTCTCTCTCTCTCTCTCTCTCTCTCTCTCTCTCTCTGTCTGTCTGTCTGTCTGTCTGTCTGTCTGTCTGTCTGTCTGTCTGTCTGTCTGTCTGTCTGTCTGTCTGTCTGTCTGTCTGTCTGTCTGTCTGTCTGTCTCTGTGTCTGTCTGTCTGTCTGTCTGTCTGTCTGTCTGTCTGTCTGTCTGTCTGTCTGTCTGTCTGTCTGTCTGTCTGTCTGTCTGTCTGAAAGTTACTCAAGTAAAAATGTAAGTCACCCAGTAAAATAGTACTTGAGTAACAGTCTAAAAGTAAATGTAATTGCTAAAATATACTTAAGTATCAAAAGTAAAAGTGTAAATGATTTCAAATTCCGTATTTTAAGCAAAGCAGACAGCACCATTTTCTTGTTTTTAAAATGTATGGATAGCCAGGGGCGCACTACAACACTCAGACATTATTTACAAAGGATATATTTGTGTTTAGTGAGTCCGCCAGACCATAGGCCTACGGATGACCACGTGTTTTCTTGACAAGTGTGTGAATTTCACAATTTTCCTGTCCTGCTATGCATTCAAAATGTAACAGGTACTTTGGGTTGCCAGGAAAAATGTATGGAGTAAAAAGTACAATATTTTCTTTAGGAATGTAGTGAAGTAAAAGTAAAAGTTGTCAAAAATATAAATAGTTAAG